>NC_092697.1:16893637-17133637 GCF_964275005.1 Diadema setosum
AATATGGACTTATCGGTTTTAACAAACAAACTCATCACATATTGTTGCTGCTTCAGGCGGGTAGGACCCACTTGAAAAAAAAAATAGTGACAAGACATTATAACAATGTATCTGAAGGAAACGATTAAAAAAAAGTAATTCATCTAGTAATCTATTTGATAAAGTAATTATTAAACAAAATTATAGGACAATCAGGTTTACCCTCCAATACACCGAGTAAAACGGCTTGATACACCCACCAAGTTGCGCGAGGACCTTGTGTGTTGGTCCCCGAGTTCTGTTACATCAATGGAAGTGCAAGCTCTTTAATATCGAGGTGCGAAAATAATTCGCCAAATGATTCCGCTGTTTTCAAAAGTCAGAATATTGATATATTAACAAATATTTTGTTAGTCTGATTATACACCGTTCATGATGTTAGCTTTGGAGTTAAATTTCATTTCAAGCAGATGTATACGCATCACATTGAACACAAAGATATAAAAGAAACAACGACATCAAATCCGTAATATTGATCATAAGCATTTTATGTTAACTTTATTTGTATACACTGGTCAAATGAAAGTCGAAGATAGACAGAACAAAGAAGATTACGTCTGTGCGCAATAAAGTTTATTCTCACTGAAATGGAGGGGCCCAGTTGCCTGCAAAGACAAGATGCTTTTTCATCCAAATTGCTTTATTGAAAGCTGAGCTGTTATCTTCATAGATGTTAAACAGAGACAGAATTAAAAGAGTTATTCAGCGTACAACATAGTCACTGTCATATTTCAGACTTTTCCCACATGGATTTTGAATTTGAAAATTAGAATTTTATATATACGTTTTGAAAGGATGATTAACTCAAACTCAATGTGTAAACCCGAGATGTCAGGTTCGCTTTTTCAACCATAATAGGCGTTTTTCTTTCTTTATTGTATGAAGACAAGTTAACATGTAACTCTTTTTTATTTCAATTTCAAATATGCAACTCTTGTGGCAGTATCCTTCAAGATAAATTGCCAACTGAACTTGGAAAAAAAAAATCCAACAGCTTTTCTAGTAAGTGTAGCCTTGATCAGAAACTTACAGAAACTAGTCATGGAGCACACTGAATACCGATTGACAAAACAAAAACTAAAACAAAACAGAACAAAACAAAACAAAAGGAAACAAAAGGAAGCAAAAGGAAGAAAATGTCACTCCCTAGAAATTGTTGATGGTACAGGTGTTTGAGTTGAACTCAAACACATTGACGTAGCCACATCGAGCAAAGTGGTTATTGCTTGAGTATGGCTTGGTTCCACCAGCCGTGCCCCCACAAGAGCCCTGGGAGCGATTGCTCTCCCAGCCATCACCATTCTGGAGGTACGCCTTGAGCTCGAACCAGCCATCTTCCGTCTCATCGCAGTTCATCTCAAAGTCTACCATCCAGTAGTGCTCACCCCAGGTGTTCAGTGAAGTGTAGCCATAGCCCTCAGTTGATACCGAAGCACCGTAATAAGGATCATTGTTGGTCCACACGAGAGGAGTGCCAGCGGGAGATACGCCCGAGTAGCTACTCTGGTCGTTCTCAGCTCCGTACCAGTCCAGGTAATCATCACCTGATTTCCAGGCGTTAAATTTAGCATTACTACCACCGATGTTGTGCCAGATGCCAATGGCGCATGCGCTGGAGTCGGCATTACTTGTACAGCTAGATCTCTTGGTGTGGTCAATTCCTCCTCTGATGAACAGGTCCTGTCCGGAAATAGTTTCTTTGCGCACGAAAATAACAGTGCGCGCCCAACCGTACGGGACAGTACCAGTCTCATACCCTGGATCTTGGTTTCCAGGGCTGCCAGGGTCACCACTGCTCTCACCAACACGGGCATCGACGTGAATGGCTGCTACAGGGTCATCACCGGTGTCCACGTCAAAGTATGCGTATCCACTGCTGTCAACATTGATTGTTGGTCCGCTGCAAGAGCCAGAAGAAGAATCAAAGTCACCCAGTATGATATTGCAATACTCGCCGCTTGGAAGACCGGTGTAGAGCCATTCAGACAAGGAGTAACCATCTGCGTTCAGGACGTAAAATGCTTTGTTCCCACGGCCGAATGCGATCTGATTGTTTCCGTTGTCCCACCAGTTGGAGAGGGCCTGACCATTGGCGGTGTTGCGAAAACCAACCATATTCCTTATCTGCCTCCAGCGATGCTCGCAGATCCAGTCCCCACCGCAGGTACCGTCAGCATTGATGGTTACAGAATCGGTGTTTCCGCTGCCGTCTGACGGTGGGCCGCGGTCGGTGTCGTGATGAAAGTTGAAGCTGCTCATGACCCTCGCAAAACCATACGGGTAGGCCAGCATGAAGCTTGTAGCCATCTTATACCCGCGTGGGTTTTCATGAGTGATTATGCTGCCTCCACCACCGTGCCCTCGCTGGTTGTCATGGTTATCCACGAAGACCAAAGCGGAACCATCTGCGAGCATTCCCCAAGCCTCACCGAAGTTGCTGAAATATTTCATCGAATTGGAACCACCGATTCCTTCACCGAGACGTAGTCCGTATTTGAATTCAGTTACGCGACCATAAGGAGTGTACTCATTGGCAGTGATGGGTTCACCACCCTGGTCGATGACCTCCTGGAAGATAAAGGGACGACTGCCAGAAGGGAAAAAGTCCGTGTTCAGGTTGCTCACCATGCCGAAAATGGCACCCAGGTCACCGGGCCACATGTGCTTACAGGCGTCAACCCTGAATCCAGCCACACCGATGTCAACCAGCTCGTTGAGGTAGCCGGCGATCTTTCCACGGACGTAATCCTTCCCAGCGTCCAAGTCTGTTAACCCGACCAAATTGCAGTTCCTAACCTGCAGAAACAATAATCCGCAGACATAACTGCTTAAATACAAAGCTGTTGAATGAAACTAAAATGAAAAAAAAAAAGCGAAGATACCCGGAAAGGGTGGATATAGAATGTTGTCTTCACAATCCCTTTGATTCTTCTGCATGTTCTGTGACAGAACAGTTCACGGAACTGTCTAAAAATGGAACGATGAATTAGACGTGAAGACCGATTTCGCAACTACATGTGGGTAAATCCATTTAGCTTGAGATAATCGTTCGATTTTAACGAAGATTGCTCATAGGTAAATTTCAAACAACTGAAGCATGAAAACATGTGATGTATCCTGCCTGATATGCGAAGAATTGATGACTTGCAAATAACCTCGATCACTATGGTTGTCACAGCATCAACTATGATAGTAAAGATTTCCCTAACATGAACACTGATTATCATGAAGCGATGGAAAAGGACACACGCGTTGGCCTGAAACAACCACTCGAATAATCACGTCACGCCGCCGCCTTATCACGTTTTAAGTACTTGTAGTATATACCCCGTAGACAGAATCATCTGATCAAACCCACGAAGTGTTTGGTCTGCATCTGCATTTTTGTACTGTATGTATGTAGGTTTATTAGTTGTTGTTGTTGTTGTTGTTGTTGTTTTTTTTTTTGGGGGGGGGGGTCATGTAAGTAAATCAGGAATACTTATGATTTTGCGGGTACGCGAAATAACCTTCTTTTCTCATACTTAACCCTATCAAATAAAATGTCATTGTTAGAAAAAAAGCTACACGTGTTTGCTATTTAAATTTAGTAACGATGTAGCCATGAAATAATCTATCAAATCTTATCAAATACACATGTTTGACTCAACTGAATTACAAAATTGTGTAGGTTTATTTGCTATCAGAAACTGCTCTTTATCTCTAAATCAGAACTCGGTTCATCTCGACTACTCTGTGGAACGGCCTTTCAATTTTGTCACTATTTTTGTGAATGAAATAAAAAAAAAAAAAAAAAAACCCGCATAATTTTGACCCTCTAAGCACCAAAAATTTAAACATCAAAACACTTTTTTCCCCTTGTGTTTTAGGAATACCAGATCAGCAAAACAGCGCGTCACAGTACCATTACGCACTTCCACGAATATATTTGATTTGATTTTGATTTGATTTAATTTATTTCTGCTTAATTCCGTTACATCAGATATGATTGGGTACAAGTCATTTATGACAAACAGTATATCCACACATAGTTTTTAGTACGAAATAAAACAAATACGAACAGCTTAGGGAACTTAAACAGAAGGGTCTCCAAAATAAGCCGAGGCTTGACGGTATAGAGGCCCTATACTTAGCTACTCTGGATAGAATAAGGGATAGAGAAAGGGGGAAGGTTAGAGCTGGGGAAAGGGGAAAATTACAGAGTGTATATGTACCACTCCACCTACTTTACAACTACTTTACAGTAATGATGTCAAATAAGTCTGCTATTAAAGTTAACACGTTCAATTGCCTTTGCCGTAGTAATAACCGAATATGCACTATGAAAATAGTAATAAATGGATACAAAGCATTCTACATGTGGTTATCTGACATAAGATAACAAAATATATCGTGGTTTAATGTGCACAGTAATGGTAAGGCACATGGTATGCATACACACATACATACATAATACATGCTCATATACTTAATATACATTATGTACTTATCCTATGCGTACACATATCATACATATACCCATTTTTTTTATAATATATTTATGGATAGATAAATAGATCGATATATGTGTGCACACATGCATGCGTCATGTATCACGTACATTAATGCATAACAATAAAGAAATCAAAATGTTATCCTTGGGGAATACTGCTTAAAGCCTTATTAAATTCAATATTCAATACACGACAGCGTGATTACGTGAGTGAATGTTACGAGTCACACCTATATATCTCACCTGATTGATATCCTGGTAACTGTTTATTTCACCATTATAGGACGAACACTTTCCCTGTGGCACATTGAAGTCCCACATGCTGAAAGGAACACCGGGAAAGTCGTAGTTTCCACAGTCATAGTAACTGCCAGACGTACCATAGCCAGTTGCTGAATAAAACACAAGGGCAATAACATGATAATGATAACAATAACAGTAATAATGATAATGATGATAATAATAATAACAGTAATAACAATAATCATGATAATAAAGAAATAATAAAAATAATAATGATAATAAGGTCTTCTCTATGAAGGGTAGCCTTCTCAGTGTTTCTACTGTTCTACCAGAGGGCCCCGCCATTATCATTATCCCAGCGTTTCCAGGTACCCACTAATGCACCTGGGTCATGTGGGTCGAGAAGGACATTGATGGGTATATAAAAACATCTCTTCCAAGGACGTATAGTGATTCAGTGGGATTCGTATACTAGGGACCTGCAATTGCACGAGTGTCATAATTGGAATGCACGAAGAGGATGCCAAATGATTGGCTGAATTATACTGTTATAGATGGATGTGTATACGCCATGTGAATACGCGACTTTTCGTGATTGATCAGTTTTCCCCGGATGGTTTATCATTTTTCTACATTTTGTGGTGGTGGTTGTTGTTGAAATTCAGTGGTTCGGGGTTCTTATTCATCATGGGACATAACTGAGCTGTAGATAAGGCTGTAGCTTTTTGTACGTAGGCATCTGACCACAGTAGGCAAACAAGGTCTGAGTCCGACAATGAGGAGAAAAATTTCACGAGACCGACACGTATCTGCGTACCTTAAGCCCCGTGAATGAGTGTCGGACCCGTGGGCCTTGTTTGCCTTCTGTCGGACTCATTTGGGACTTTTTTTTTGCCAAGTGTCGGACTCTTTGGCCTTATTTGCCAAAAATTGTCGGACTCATGGGCCTTTTTGTCTAACGTCGAGCTCGTGGGCTGCAATGACTCGTGCGTGTCGGACTTGTAACGTGCACCAATCAAAAAATCTTTTATTTTGGGACACTTCTTGGGTAGTATCAGTATTGAATATGGGATATGCGTCAGTGAAAGTTTTGTCATAATCAGAAAACTAATGGAAGAGTTGTGACTTTGTTAAGTATTTGATTTTTATTTAATGAATATTACAACATTATGATACACAACACATTCCCTCGACTTTTTGCTCAGATAATAGTTATGTTAATTTATGAGTTGGTTAATACTATTAATTCTCCATGCCTCTTGAAAAAGCGAGTTTACGTGTTTTTATAATCTTATCGAAATATCTTGTCGTTGTTGTTTTGTTTTTTTTGTCAATTCCTATCTAGATTTTCATGAGAATATTGTTCTGGTGCATGCGTTCCGGAATGACGAGCTGCTGTAACCACGTAACCGTTTTACTTACCACCAGCACCCATATGGTTGATGACTGCGTCCACGTAGATTCGCACGCCGGCGTTGTTGCAGCGGCGCACCATGTCTCGGAACTCTGCATCGGTGCCGCTCCGGCTGTCCAGCTTGTAGCTTACCGGCTGGTAACGTTCCCACCAGGGTCTCCATGGATCCGTAACTATGCGGTGCTCATTGGGAGGCGAGATCTGCACGCCGCCGAAACCGTACTTATTCAAGAAGCTGGTAATAGCAGAAATCCAGAAATAGAAGTAATCACTATCTAACCTTATTTTCCTTTCCATTGGTAACCAGGCCGGGTCACGCTTACTTTGTCTCTCCGTGTCAGTGTACAGAGAAATGTTACAATGTCCAAACTAGTTTTGATTAATATAAGAAAAAAAAAAAGAAGGGATTGGCAGAAACCGGTCTTCCGGAGATCCGACATAAAATCCCTGAGTTATACGGAATTTGAAAGTTGAAATGCTTTGGTATAAAGGGAACAATGGTAGACCTATTAATTGCGATCACATTATGCAAATCAGTGTGGCGTAACAGCTCATCGCAGTATCTGGCGCTCAGCGTTTTTGCGTAAACTTAATCGCAGAAATGACATCGATAAATACATTCAAATCTTCATTGTTTACCACAATGATGACCAAAAGCGAAGTATTCACATAAACCCGACTGATGTTATAACCAAAACAAGAGCAACAAGCCGGACTGGACACCACAGGAGGTTCTCCTTACTTTTCGCACTCCGCAGCAATATCCGTCCATTTCCACTCGAAGAGGTGCACAATTGTTTGTTTGTCGTCCACCGTGTTTGCATGCCATTGGCCAAGGCAGGAGCCAATCAGCATTGGGAGAATCAGAAGCGAACCAATCATCTTGCGGCTATCCATGGACTGTGAAATATGACCACGCAAAGTGATACATTACCCCTGTGATTGTTATTGTCGTTCTTATTTTCATATTCGATGCTTAGATACTTTTCTTCTGAAACACCTTGCATTCATTTCAAAAAGATTAGTAACTTTTCGTTATTTATCACTGCATGCAAGAACGCTTGTTAAGACCTTACTGCAGAAAAGCAAGCATGATTATGTTGGTCACCATTTAAGATATTGTCCATCGACGCACTAACTGTCATTTAACAACAGTCTCAACATACAAGCTCTGAGTAACAACAGCTCTGAGCAACAAGAATAAGCTTTGAGCAACAACAGTGCTGTCTCAACATACAAGCTCTGAACATATCCATCGCTTAAGACTTTTGATATGAGAAGAGTATGCTTCATTTTCTCTGACATGATCTTCAGCTTTTACAAATATTGCAATATAAATGTATCGTTAATGATTTTTTAAGTGTCTAATATTTTCTCTTTCCTTTTATTGTGTTGAATATCATTTCATGTACTACGGAATGTTAAGTCTTTTTGTATCTCTAATGAAAATGATTAAGAGCTGTAAAAGAAGAAATATTAGTTCATTTTTGAAGGATCATTGCATTTCATCTCGTTCATCTCAATTCCTCAACACAAAACATTATACACATACATAAAGTTACACAAACTCAGTACAACATTGAATAATAAAGGAAAATATTGTGGACCGAAGTACAATAAATACTGTGACATGTGATGATTACACAAAATCAAAATTGTTGGAAATAGAGGGGACTACTGGAAAGCAGGGATTTGTAATTTGCAGTCTCCCCTCGAACAATGACTAATTACTAAACTAATAAAACTAAGGCAGATTGGCTTATACAAAAAGGAAAGAAAAGAAAGAAAAAAAAAACACACACACAAACAAAAAACACACACACACACTCACACCCAAGAGGCAGATCTTGTGAGTGGATGGAATGACAGGAAGAGGGAAAACGGCGAAGGAAGAGGAGTTGAAGGGTCAATAGCAACACAAGAGTGACATGAGATGCATGGGCTCACCAAGGTACAGAAAGAAGATTATGCTTTGAGACTACTGTATAAACAATTTTGAAGACAAATAAAAAAAATAAAAAAAACTTGAAGTTAGGGCTTACCAGATTATCACTCTTTGCAATATAGAAATATCTTTATCTAAAAGTAAATACATTAA
This sequence comes from Diadema setosum, assembly GCF_964275005.1. Taxonomy (NCBI): domain Eukaryota; kingdom Metazoa; phylum Echinodermata; class Echinoidea; order Diadematoida; family Diadematidae; genus Diadema; species Diadema setosum. The sequence continues at coordinate 16,901,924 of NC_092697.1, forward strand.
AACCTGAAGCTTCTCTTATACTGTTATAAAAAGAATATCAAAATTTATCTTCAGAAAAAAGAGAATGTAAATTTGGCAAAAATGGTGATCTTCAATAGCAAGTGGAATTCATTGGATTTTTCGGGTAGGATATGAATGAACAGTTTGTTTTTAACAAGGAGAGAATGGTTTGATCAATGTGCATGTAAATTGTCTCAATTGAAAAAAGGTACAACTCATTGATCGTTTATAGAACAAAACATCACTGTGGCATCTGCATGAACTGATACAATACGAAGAGGTTTCCCCCCCCCCCCCTGCAATAATGGTGTATATTCTTTCTAAGTACATACTTATACGGGGATATGTGTTTCCCCGGGCGAGTATGCCATACTTTAAGTATAAAGGTACAGTGATAAAAATGACGAAACAACATTAAAAAGCGTTTGTAAGAAGGCAGTATTTGACTTTATTTATAGCACCTGTAGTGTTTACTTACAGAATTAGCGTGACATATTATTTAAACAATGTGTTTATTCCAAGTGAGTTTATCATCACAAATCAAACCTAAGAATTTGATTGAAGGGACATCTAATATGACTGTATCGTCCAGTTAAATATTCCTAGGTAGGTTTTCTAGGGAGTTACTAACACACATTTGTGTGTGTTTTTTTTATCAGCTCTTATCCATTGATGTAATTCTACTAATTCGCAATCAAGATCGGAGTTAGAGAGAAACACATCAGAATCGTCGGCGAATGATGATAATGAAAAGAATGTTTGATGAATTAATGTTTGATGAATTCGGCATATCATTGAAATGGAGAACAAATAAAAAAGATCCAAGCAAGTTTTCTTGAGATAAACCCCAATTAACATCTTGCATAATGATGATTAGATTGATTGAGTTATCATCCCTTTTTTTATTCATTTCTCCCGTTATGATTTGCTTGTTGTCATCTTTTATTTCTATCATGAATATTCTCCCTTAATGTAATACGCCTTGCGAATTAATCTGGTAAATAAGCATGGTTACAGTTCGCTATTCCAAAGTTTTGTTAATGCGAAAACGAAATAAAGAAAAAAATTAGTATGCGCACCTTTTTATATCATTTCATTATTCATTTCCGGATAAACGAATCTTTGGAATAGCGAACCTTATTTCACATTCGGACTTACAAACACACACACAAACCTTCGGAATAAAGTCATAAATATTCGGATTAACGAACCCTATTTCACCTCATGAATAACGAACAGCTAAGTATCAGGAATTTGTGTGTTTTGGAATAACGAACATTATTTCATTTTCGATTAACGAACCTTCGAAATAACGAACTTCACCCTACTGCCCAAGTAATAGGAAACGTTATTAAAAAGAGAGAGAGAGAGAGGGAGAGAGAACGAGGAAGACTGAAATATAAGGTAGTAAAAAGGACAGTAAAACAACAAGCATTTACACAATAAATTGGCGAAATACTCACCAACCTGTCGTCGTGAGGGAACCATCGAAGGATGCAGCTAGCGATGTGTTCAAATACCCTGACTTCGGGTGTTTATATATAGACTCCAAAGACTCCCAGCTTGACAAACGGGGATGCCACTCCTATTATCAAGACTGGGATTCAGTGCACTTATAGCACCTTGCATAACAGTTCACCAAAAAGTTCGCATAAGAGAGGTCAAGTCTCATAACTGACGCCCTCATCCACATCATCATTTCCATCGATGAATACAATATGCGTTTTAATCATTCTACATGAGTAAATATTAATTCCTGTCCACATGAATGTTGCTCAACGAGAAGGTAAATATTTATGTGCTTTATTAGATATTTCTTGTCTTCTACGTCAACGAAAAGTTTGCGTTAAAGTCACTTTTTTTGATAGATTAGCTGTTCTTTGCAGGGTGCAGCAAATAAAAGTATTGACAGAGTCAAGTGGAAAGTGGTGTTGCTATTCGTAGAGGCTTTCAAGTAACTACTGCATTCTTTTGCATCTGGTAGTGAGTAAAGTCAACCTGCATCAGTGACGAAAGCATTGCGTACATTCCCTATTGCCATGATAGAATTTCTCTGATTGTAACATTCTCGAACGTAAATCTGCTGAAGTAAAACATATGGACAAATTTGCATTGGACTGCACTGTATAGGGACACTCGGTAGGTTTGTCCAGTATTCATTATTGCAAATAGATACTGTTTGTTGCGTTTCTTTTTTTTTAGGTTAAAGTCAGCACCGAAAGGCGCACATGGCCAAAGAAATCAATACCTGGCTCTACGCAAAATATATTTCTTGTATTTATTCTTTGAGTTTCTTTCTAATCAGGTAACTATGAAGGTTGCTTTAAACGTTAATTAACATTTTGACAAGTGATACATCACCCTTCGTAAAACGCGAATATGTCCAATGTTAATCAATAAGATAATCCAGTTTTCGGCCTCATCTGGTCCGATTCTCATGACCCAGATGAAAATGACCGAAGTATCAACAATGAAGGACGAGATAACCAATATTGGCTCTCTCTCACTCGGCAGGAGAATGAATAAATCAAATCAAATCAAATCAAATCCTGTAAGTTGGGAACTGAAAACATGTCATCGGAAGTTTTGTTTCATGGTATCAATGACGATCGACTGTTAAATACACATAAATGACAAAAATGACAAATAAAATGTAGTTGATATCTGTCGATGACTGAGGGAGGGTATCATTTACAGACGAGAGAACATAATCATTGCGCTGGGGGGGGGGGGGGGGGCTACATCACCCTACACCAAATAGACGTTTCCTGTTGGGAAGCGGTGTTATCCATGCGATTTCTAATACACTCCCACACTCCCATACTCCCAAAATCCATAATTAAAACAAATTCATATACAAATGTACCAAGACCAACTTTGTGACAGAGGAACTTGATTATGTGCAGGATCTTTACTCCTATTTTGTTCTTGTGCAAGAGCAAATTAAGATATCATTTGATATGCAGATATGAATAACTCTCTCTCTCTCCCTCTCTTATGCACATTCCACACACTCCCTCTCTCTATAGCTTATATGCTATTGTAATTCTGAGCGCTCAATACACTAGTTATCGAGGTCACCCCACGAGACCGACACCCACGGGTCATACAGTCCACGAGTACGACACTGAAATGAGGTCCATGAGTCATACTGCCCAATGGCATGAGTTCGACACAATGGGTAAAAACAGCCCACGAGTTCGACAGATACAACACGGCTCTTAATGTGTCGGTCTCTTGGGCCTTGTTTGCCAAGTGTCGAACTCATGGGCTGTATGACTCGTGGGATGTAGAACTCGTGGGCTGTACAATGTATAACTCATGGGCTGTATAACTCAGGGCTGTATGAATCGTGGGCTGTATGATTTGTGGGTGTCGGTCTCGTGACGTGCAGTAGATACAGTATACCTTTGCATGAGTCGAAATCAAGTTTGCGAGCTTTGTCAACCTTGCAATGTGTGCATTGTTTTTCTTGATTATTCTACGAAATTGCATTTAATAGTTTATTATATTCTTTATGATCCTTATATCATGTATTTCTTACAAGATGATAAAACAATAATTGTGTAATGCATATGCTTTGTATTTTGTTTCAATTTTTGTTGGATTGACATGAATGACATGTTGAATTTGATTGAATTGAAGTCCTTTGGGACATGAGAAATGTGACTTTCGCAAAGTATATATTTTTAATGATTATCATTTTCAGAACTCACACGACTTTGACATAAAAAAAGCAAACAAACTTCACACCGTGGAAATTATGATGTGCACATTTAATTTGTTTATTCCAGTCTTTATTCCACGTGATGAGGAATTGTATTCACATCCCCGTATATTGAATATACGGGGATGTGAATACAATTCCTCATCACGTGGAATGAAGACTGGAATAAACAAATTAAATGTGCACATCATAATTTCCACGGTGTGAAGTTTGTTTGCTTTTTTATGTCAAAGTCGTGTGAGTCGGGGAAAATAACTGGGTCAATTCATATTACGAAATAACTAAGAGTATCTTAATAAAAATTGTTGTAACCCAGTTGTTACATCACGACGGGTCAAGTAAAGGCTTTAAAAAGATAACAATATACAAACCCTGATACAGTTATCAATCTGATATGATTAAGACAATATTATAGGCGTAGCATATCTCTTGGCTCTGGCGCTATCATGCGAACAGCACGGGTAGTTCCCATGACAGAGAACTAACCTCTATTAACAGAATGATTAATTACCCGTGCACTGAGGAAAAAGAGAGCAATTCGAGCCAGGTCAACCTTTACGTAACATAACTGGCGGTGTCATATTCATATCAAGTAACATGTGATTGTGTCTTACGTAAACAAAATATACCAAATGAACAGGAAAATAAGTAGGGTGCAAGACTAAAGTTGTCTTCCAGTGAGGAATCTCTTTTGATAGACCTCGCTATACCTGCACACTGATCCTATTTCAACACAGTTGGGTCTAACGTGCCTCTGAAATATGGTATAGCAACTCGCATGTGTAAAGCATTTCAGATACTCTAAACGCACTGGTGATTGTATGAATCTAAGCACATAATTATAGACAATCATGATGGGGAAAAACAAAAATGTTGAGAGAGATGCCATGGTGTATTTACAGAAACTTTTAAAAAGTCATCAATCTTGTATGGAATCTTCAATTTTCCTTTTCAGTTTCTGCCGAATCCACATACTATTTTTATGCTTAGAAATACTTCCGTTTTATGAATAAACATTCAGTGTACACCAGTCCTGCACATACCCATATCATAGACATGCTCGCGCATCCACACCCACACACAAATTGAGATGTTGAGAGCTATATGGGCTTGTGTTTACAGGAAACAAGCAAAGCCATGGAGACTATCGTTACACTCTTATCTTTGTATTTCTTTTATTTCATCTGCATAAACTAAACAAGGATTTTAATGAATTATGCATATTCACAAAAAAGAGTTGCAACGAAGCTGTACAACCTGGACATTCAAGTATAACTGTCATTTTTCTATTTTGCCGTAGCAACATCTCAATTTCAGTGCGACAAAAAAAAAAAAAGATTTCGAGAATTATGATTGCATCAACAAATTCAATTGAAGGTTTCATGATACTGATGTCTTAATACGATCTAATTATGTAGGTCGGATGTTCATATCCACTACAATGAATGTGTGTAATGGTCATAACGGGTAATGCTGCAGACGTGATGTTCAGTTTTGTTTTCTCTTCAATGTTCTAAACGATTAAATCTACTCTATCCGAATCAAAGTGACATAGGAAACGGTGACTCAAGGAGACATTAGCAGAAGCATATCACAGCTGTGACTTTTTTTTTTTGGTATAGTCTCTTTTCTCCCCATATAATACAAGACATGACATCTTCCATAATACATCGACAATACAGAGAAGCGACCTATAAGAACAGTATATGAATAAATAACAAATCATCCTATAACAAGAAACAACGGAATAGACACGCCGGGATGTACTATATGTTTCTTTGTTTGTGCATTCAAGAGGTCATTTGCATGGTCTGCATTTGATTAAAGAATGACTTTCATTATCAATACAATCGATGAGTCTGGCGACATCTAAATCTTAAAACATCCCAAAATATACAATCGCCGTACAAATACAAAAAGAAAGGAAAGATTTTTATCGCAGTTCCAACGGGTCGTCAGCAGCACACCAGGGATCACCAGTATTTCAGTCATTTAAATACTGGACACCTCCCCCTGGCTGGCTGGTCAGTGCTGCTTTTGGATTCGCCATACAACACTCCCATCCACTTACATCTTCCCACAATTTCCAAACAATTCCTCAATACTCATAAGAGTTATGAGTACGGTATCCACTTCACAATCACTGATATGAAGTGGATAGTACTGGTTAATGTCGCTGGGTAGAAGGATATATTTAGCTGCACAATGACGTAAATGAGATGATGTGTATGCAGGAAATATTCTACAGAGTTCACTTTGGAACCTGTCCACTGTACGTAAAATAAGATGGTGTCGTATTTGTACAAGAGTAACAAGCTTTAGGATGACTTTGTAGACTTCTGTCGTGTGTAATTATTAATCACTGATCATCAATACGCAGGGAGATTAAACGTCACAAAGAAAAGAATGCTCAAAATTTCTTGAGTTTGTTGTTATCTTTCCTGTACTTTTTTTTTCTTCAAACTAACTACTTCTGACAACCTACTGAACGGAAACGAGAACATTATTTTTTTCTGCCAAATATTAGAAATTCATACATATCTTATGGATAACAACGAACCGTTCGTTTCTGGTACGACTGGCTCAAAATATCACTGTAAGAGAAATTACTGATCAAAATGTGTTGGGTAAAAGCTGTCATATAAAAATCCTAACTGTATGTCTTAATTTTTTTTTCTTCATACATCAGGATTTTGATAGCAGGATTTTGATGGCCACAAGGCCTTAAATCAAACAGTGTGAGTCTTTTCTACCTCCTATTGCGTTGATAAGCCATCCTTCCCATGATAAGCCGTCTAGTGGAATCAGGCGGTAAGTGATACCATAGGCCCTCATTCACGGTGATTTTCAATGCATCCACCAATGTTATCGTGTTCATCGTTATAATGGGAGCCACCTCGTACATTGCCCTGCATGTCTATGTAGCTTTCAGGTGAAGTGCTGTCCTCGCTAATACTCTCGCTCTGTGACCACAGTTTTCTCTTGTTCTGGAGGGTCAGTCTACCATTGGTCCGTGTGAGGATGGCTTGCAGACCACTGGGTGGGGCTGGCGTTGTCGGGAGCAGTGGCGGCGGGGGGAACTTAAAATGCGCCAGTTTGGGGGCGGTGCTCGGCTTCTTCGCACGAGCGGGAGCGACGGGCTGAAGTGCGGCTGCCGCGCGCGTTGATGACACGAACTCCTCCGTCTGATGCCGATCGCGATCCGTGCATGCCACGTTTGTCGGAGTGGTAGCGCTCGAGTGGTTGTTGGATGGGGAGGTGCATTGCGTGAGCTGAGATGGGGTCGGCGGGAGCGCCATGTGGGCCCTGGAGGATTTGGAGGCAAGGAGAGGCTCCGTACTGACGGTGGAGTTCGAGCGGCATGGAGACGGGATCGGTGAGTTACCACCAGTCATTGGAACGTAGAGCGACGGGCAAACGACCCGAGGATCCATGACCGGCTGTCGACGCTTCATTCTGGACATTTCAGAGTGACAAAACAAAATGTTCAGATTTGACATGCAGATTCATATTTTTTGTGAAATGAAAAAAAAAAACACAAACAAACCCAGCAGCAACAACATCATCATTATCATCATCATCATCATCATCATCATCAACAAAACGCTTAACAAATCTCACATTGACAGTTTTAACACAGTCCTAACACGAGTAAAACAAATCTCACAGCGACAGTTTAAACACAGTCCTAACACGAGTAAAACAAATATCTGATATATAAAAGATCCGTGAAATGCCTTAAAATTCCAGGCAAAAAAAAAAAAGAGAAGAAGCTATGTCCAAACTTTAAAACTCTTGCCCTCTATTCTCCAGAAAAGAAAATATCAGAATTCGAAAAAAAAAGCATTTTCATGAAAAGTGCACATTCCATCGAGTGACATATGTTGTGAGTCCATTCCCTCTGCTTTCTGAAAGAGGTAAGTAAAATGCTCTCTCATTCTGCTAGAAAAATGAAAACATGTTGAATATTTTCTATACATTTCCTTAATATTTTTGTCCATAATGACGTCACTTAGTGTAGTAGTCTCCTTATCCGGCGAGATGACGGCAAAGAAACTTCAAAAATTCATAACATTTTGATTGTCCGATTTTCTTCAACGTGTCACAGATATGTTCTACTAATATTGCTGCCTTACTTAATCCGCATTTATAATTAGGCTTTGGTCTCCTTTAATGACTAATGAATTATCACGCAAAGGCGGCATTTCAATCTTGTTCGTTATCGTTGGGGGTATAAAAAGCATAGGATTGACAACCACGATGGAATTTTCATGCGACAACGTACAGTTACAGTATTATTATACGGGGGGGGGGGGGGGGGGCAAAAGTTGTAACTAACGGAAATCAGACAGATTATGATTGTGATTAGGAAACGAGCCAATCGAGTTGTATTGAGAACTGACCGAAAGAATATGATCATGAAGATAAAGACAGCGATGCCGATAACAACAAGAGCCGATCCGATACCGATCACGGTATAAGAATGCACGGCGGTTGAGGTGTAAGCACCTGTCCGAGGAAAAGACAAGAATATAAGATACGAATGCGGCTATCATGGTATTTGCAAGAAAAAAAAAATACATACGGCGGTCAACACTTCGATTAACCAAATCATAAACATTGGCTATTGTGGTAAACGCCTCATTGAGATATTAACTAATGTGGGAATGAAACGCGAAATGTGCTTGAAACGCCCTATGTGCTCAAGACATCATGTATAGGTGACATTATTATATAGAATGATGTTCGCTATTCCTATGGTTTGTTAATCCGAAAATGCAATAAAATTCGTTATTCCAAGAGTCATCATTCCCCCACATATAAATCTTGCATGTCTGCATGTTTGTTAATCAGAGCATTTATGATATTATTCTGAAGGTTCATACTATTCTGAAGGTTCAAATATTCTAAAGGTTCGTTAGGCTGAAAATCAGGTAAGATTCGTTATCCCGGCCGTTCGTCAATCCGAAATCAAAATAAAGTTCGTTATTGGAATGTTCGTTTATCCAAAATGAAAAAGTTGCTAAATGAGTTTGGCATTCCAAAGATTCATTAATTCGCAAAAGAGAGTGAGAGAGAGATGCGTATAATTATGCACAACGAACCTACGGAATTACGAACCTTATTTCGTTTTCGGATTAACGAACCTTCGGCCAACGAACCCTATTTCATTTTCGGAATAACAATCCAGCGGAATAGTGAACCTTCGGAATAACGAACTGTGACCGAAATAAACACGAGGTCACTTAATTGAGGATATCTATAACTCAAGCCAAAATGATTGAACATTCATTGTCATAGTATACACAAGTTAGGTCTAAGCGTTGTAGATTAGGAAACAACTTGCGTGTTGAAAGAGAGGGAAGTGGAGGTTCATAGGAAAAGAAGAAGAAAAGGGGGTGGAGAGAGAAGAAAAAGAAAAGAAAAAGAAATTCCCCTCGTTTCAGTCATCACGTTTATGTTCTTATTAATTTTGACCTAGAAATACAAGTAAACATTTTAGTTTTTGATCATCATTTTGTCATAAATTCGCAGAGAGAAAAAAAAAAAAACCCACCAAAACCTGGAGAGTTTTCAACAGTCGGTAAACAATGTACAAAGTAGCATATTATTTTAAATCGTCTACTGGTTGGTGACTGGTCATAATGCAATCATGCAGCGAGGATCGAAATCGTTATATTACGACCTATGACGTCACGTAAGGTAATATAATTCCAGAATGAGGGAGCTTTAGATTTTTGCAACGCGAAAGTCGCATGCGCAAAATTGCTTATTAAAATCGATCTATCTATATCTCGCGTCGTCTGAGTTTTCACTAAGCCTGCTAGGCTATTTTTGCGTCCGCTCAATTCACGATGCAGAGGGCGCCATTTTAATTTTTTGTAGGTTGCGTTCTCGCGTGATCAAAAGCGACTTTGCAACACGACGAAGGGAAAGAGGAGAAAGGCCAATGCAATCGTTGTCTTAACCGTCCGCCAGTGTCCGCGTCGCAAATCTAAAGCTCACTATAGTCCGGCTGACGACGCGGCGAGAACGAAACGATGTGTATTCATGCACATTTTATAACATAGCAAATATTGCCTTGCCTGTCAATGTAATAATTATAACACTTGACAATCCCTTGGGAGTTTTCTATTTTCCCTGGATGCAAAATAAAAGATATCGTAATATCTTTGGTAAATATCACTTCCGAGATGATGTCAAGTTCTATAACACCTCTAAAAAGGCAGTATTATGTATAATGTGGTAGGAATGATAGATTTACTTGACAATGCATCGCAGGGAAGTTGATGCAAGTTCCACCTGCCGTGTTCGTTACACGTCCATGAAGTGGAACTCGGGCCATCGTTGCACGAAACGATGATGACGTCATTGTAGGCGTACCGGCTCTTCGGCGACACGAAGTGAGCCCCCTGTGGGGGAGTTGCGGGTAAGGTGCAATCTACGACTGTGCGAATAGAAAAGTGTATTTTATTTTTAACAGTTATCATGTAGTCAGTTTGTTAGAATGAAGCTTTTTGTGTTTTTGTTCGACTGCGATAATGGGCGTATGACATTTTCAATATGCCAGAATCGTACAGATTTGCCTTTTCTGCGACCTTCGACAAAATAATATATTTTTCCAAATTTCGGAAATGCGTTAACCTTGTTTACATTATATTTTTCCGGCAGTTGAAGGTTTTTGCTGAAATAAAAGATGTACTTAATCTCCTCTATTGTTTGCCATGGAGAGGCCTATACGATGAGGAAGGATTTGGTGAATGTGGTTTAGCCATGCATCATTTCCATAATTTGACGTGGGCAGAATAAAAAAATAAAACAAAATGGCATAATATCTCAAACTTTGTAAACGTGAGAAATAAGTTTTTAGAAATTTACAGATGCTGCGCAGCAAAAGAGCTTCTTGAGCTTCCACTGTGAAAAGACTTTATAAGAACTTAAACGACCAACTAATTAATGTCCTCGAAGTCAGGTAGAAAGTTGGTCAATCAAACCTAAAATGCTGTCCCACAAAATGGTGCGTCACTCACAATACATTACATCACGCCCGCTCTTTTGATGAGTTAACGAACTTTGAATTGCACTGTTTTTAATATCTTCATTGTCATGATTTTTACCAATACAGCTGGTTCATTTCTAGCAACGTAATTGGTGATGGTTATCCACAATTAATATGCGTGTCATGCAGGGCAAAGTCTTCCTGCAAGACCAAAAACAGTTGGTCTAATTTTAAATATTACGTCTGTACTGTCTAGGTACGTACCTTCGTTGCAAAGAGCTCCTTTGTAACCCGGATGACAGATGCAATGAAACGTCTCGGCAGAGTCTACACAAATCCCATGGTGACAAGGGTTTGGCGCGCATAGAACTATGGGTAAAATCAAGAATCAGTTATCAAATACATACAGTGAAGAGAAAAAAAAAATGACGGCAACGAACAGACGGTTAAAGGTCCTGTTTACCTTTGGGAGCAGTGATTTAAAAATGTTTAAGATATCACTTTTGATGCATATGTGTGGGTCAGTTGTATCACAAAACACCTTACCATATAAAATTTTTGCAATAAAGCCTAAAATATAAGGAGATATCACTATTTCTCTCAATAAATCGTAACTGTAGACGGTTTAGTCTGAAAATATTTTTATTATAACTATTGTTCACATTTTGTATGTTTAACAATATTTAACATCGATTATACTGGTTCAAATTGTTACATTGGTTGTTTCTATCCCTAACTCACATTTTAGAATGATTTTGAAGCAGTAATGAGCGGTTTTTGTTTCATCTGCAAATGGTAAATTATGCCTTTAAACCAGTGTTAAATCAAAACATTGTATTGTCTATACACATGCACACCCATCGCCACATCACCGTATTAACGTTCCCATTCTTTCTCGCTATTATTCATTAATGACTAAAATTGGACCGCACTTCCCTATAAAACTCTGTATCCCTAACTACGCGATTGTTGCTTTACGTACAAGGGCAAAAGTAAACCTAGATAATTCTGTGCGACTACGGGAAAGTCAAGAAAATTTCGGGTAATGACTTCCTTATTTGGACGAGATTGATTAAGGCAATCGACATGATTCTAACCAAAACGTTGTAATTTCAAACCCGGCGCAATCAATCTCTTAGAAGATTTTGTTGTCACTTTTTACTGCTTTCTAAAAGTGAAGCAGAATAATGTCAAGACTAGAAGACACTACGGGACAGCAATGATAGTTATGATGCAAGGAGCATAATTATTGAAAATGGTAATGATAACACGTAAATTGATACGTCATATAGAAATTACAATCTATTGTTTTAATGACAGCAGTTTACGAATTTCGGTAGGTTTTACACGCAGACTAATTGGGAGATTTTTATAATAAACGATACTGGCAAAGTCTTGTTCGTAAGATGTTGTTAAAACTGTTGTCAAGTGCGTTGTTTGTAATTCATGGAAGATTTGAGACAAAGAAGAAAAACGACCATGCATTCCTCTCCATTTGCCTTTGGATACTTGAATGACTTCTTTGTTTTGACAGACTTTTTCTTTTGTTTGCACTACCTGACTACAGCTTTGAATCAATTCATGATACGTATGTCTAGCACACTCTTGTGCACGTTTCTTCTTTTTCATTTCTCGCACCTCTTTACACTTTTCCCTTGATGTGCATTGCTCTATGACAATGATGAAATACGCTATGTAGATCTAAATGTTATGACATCACCGTTCGATCACGTTTAACTGTGATATCATAAGCAGACGATGATTGATTACGTAAGACTCACGTGGTCTGGAGCAAGCCACGCCGGCGTCTTCGAAGTGTGTGCAGTCGTGCACTCCGATACCCGAGTGAGAGCAGTTCAGGATATTGAGCTCGAAGCCGGTGCAGTCGAGGTTGTCCAGCATGATTGGCCCGGGCCCCGTCCCGAAGTGTGCCGTGCTGGAAATCTGTAGTGGGCTGCCGAAACCCAACTGCTTGCAAATAACCCAAGCGTCTAGTCTGTGGTTAAGAACATAGTTGGTAAGAGTTATGGTTTGTAAGGGAGATGAAAACGGTTTTGGTGAGGATAATGTCACTATTGGGATCATTATGGATATACTGGGATAGGTTCTAGATTCGTACGCCATCAGGCATCGCGTAGAAGCCCGATGCGCTGCTGTCTTTTCGAAAAAACAACAACAAAACAAAACAAAACAAACAAAACAAAACCTCTCTTGTGGTGGAAGAAGGACTATTCATCTTGATTTTTAGATGAACTACGCATTGCAAATGCACGTTGACTTGTATTGATTCATAATTCAATTCGATACTTTAACCCAGAATTTGAAGTATTTTACCCCGATTTCGGCCTAAGTAAAATACTTGGTTAATACCGGTTTTAAATTGAATCTTGTGGTAAGTATTTTTGCCTCAAAGTCAGGATGCTAAAGTAAAATACGAGTTAAGGCATTTTACTTAGCCAAGAAAACTACTAAGTAATTAACTTACTTGATTCGTGAATTCTACTGATCACCGCCCCAGATCATTACTATGTGGCGAAAAGAATATCAAAATAATATATGTGCCGTATGTTATTCAATTGCGATTTTTTTTTCTTTTTCATCTGCAGACTACTTGGATAGGTCCAAAAATACCCTTCTGAGTTACGATCATGTCAATGACACCAATTGTCAATCAATGCAAATACTTAAATGCTAACAAAAGACAGTGAAATATACCTTTCTATATCAAGACTGGTTATAAATTCCATTGTTCCCATGCAATGTCTTTCATAAATCATATTAGCACTTCATGATTGACAGATGATGTCATGGAGGGAATCTCTGTTTCGAAGTTTTTTTTGTTTGTTTTGTTTTGTTTTAACGGGGAGGGGAGGGCGTATCAAAGTAGCCGAAAATTGATTATTCAATTCAATTCAATTCAATTCAATTCAATTCAATTCAATTCAATTCAATTCAATACTTAATTTATTTCCATTAAAAAAAAATCGCATGATTCAAAGTGGTACAGTTGTATATGTGTCAATTTGACTTCCATCCAGCCGAGGACAGATCATTGAACACATCACTATAAAATATATGCACAAATGGTATTATAGAAAAAAAGGAACAATGCACACTTTGCCATGGTAACAGAAAGGAAGAAATCATAACGATAGAAAAGAGTGTTCCACTAGAAAACTAAGCTCGTAGGACGTGGAACACTGAAAAGAAAACAGCAACACCAATATACCTATAAGATGCATCTTTGTTAAATTCATCTATATACCATCTGTGCATTTGGTCATTGTTCATGATGCTGATAATACAAACATACTATCGACAATACTTGTTTTAAAATGAAAACAAAATGTATCGTAACATAGCAATATTATGGTACAGGCACTTTTGATTTGGTAGTGTATACCAGGAAATGTGACTAAATAAATTATAAAATATATTCCCGGAATTAGATATTCGTTTGGCTACAAAGGTGATGACGAGGATATATCACGAACCAACGCATGTCGACAAGCATTTGCATTGCATAGTTCCATATAACCTACTACACCAGATAAGACTGGAACAGAACACAGCTCGTTGTCATTTCAAACTACTGAAATAATTGTAGGGGTCTCCATATCTCAGAAAAAACAAGTTTAAGAAAGAAAAAAAAAAGGTTAAAAAGGAAAAAATATTTCCTTTTTAAAACAACAGTTGATATATTACTTATACTCTTTTGAAACAAACGGAGGACAAGCTTTTTCTCGAAAGGGTCGTTGGTCAGAGTTACCTCACCGCGACACACCCATTGAGAGCTAGCGGCTCATTATACCCACTCTGACACCCTCACCTGTCCCACCGGTCGTCGCATATTGTCCCCCACGTCCCGTTCCAGTAGACCTCCACTCTACCTTCGTATTTGTTGAATCCTCCGACGAGACGAACGTTCAATTCGGGCTCTTTGGTAGGAGCTCCTTTGTATACGAAAAAAATGAATGAATATAAGCAACAACACGCCACAATACAACTAATATACTACACGTATGTTTATTTGTGCGAGAAGTTCATGCGTGTGACTCTTTATTATCCTCAATCTTGTTGAAAGTCTGAATCACTTCCATTTCGAAACTTTCCTCTTCACAACCTTTGTCGCATTTTGCCGAGATTTGGATTGCAAATCAGAATTCAGCAAGAATGCAAGCTTTGAACGTCACAGATTTATCAGTGGACCTTTTTCCTTCTCCTCTTCAAACGAAAAAATAACGCGTAAACAAAAACTCAAGAAAGAACAAAAAAAGGAACAAAATTTCAAACACGAGTCTACTCGGGCAAAGTTTCAGATTGCTCCTGCTGAGCACGGAAGAGAATAAGTCTAGAGAAAAACTGTTCCTAGTGGGTTCACAAAATATTAATATCTGTCGACATCTCTATAGCATTTATATGCCTCACAGTTCTATTAACAGATTTACCAGGAATGATCTAATTTGTAAAATGTTTATTTTTTTTTCACGTTTACCTGTAAATACTGTGTCATTCCTGGCGAGGCTACATAAGTTGATCGGTTAATAATGCATCAAATATTATGCATACCTTTATTTAAAAAAAATCGTCTTCCTGACTACTAAAAAGCCTGCCTTCTCCTTAGGAAACTATCAGACAACTACTTATACACATAGCAAACTGGGTTCAAAATATTGAAATACATCTTCGACGAGAAGGGGTTGTCTTTCCGTTTTGTCTTTTCGCAAAATTAATAAAATTGATCATACTTCTGCATCAATGCCCTAGTTTTTGCGTAACTTCCCAATTGTGACATTGTGGTTTCTCCTTTTTTTTAATTATCATTCTCTTGATTTCAAAGATGTTGACATCAATTTTAGGTCAAGTGTAAAATCATTTTCCGCGAGTCCTTTTCGCGGTCTTTCGTGATAATTTCAGGGTTTTCCGGTTATTGCATTGAGCGAGTAGGAAGTAGAATGACAAGGGCGAAGAGCAGATATGAAATATGTTATAAAATACTTTTGTATGTTTGTGAGCAATCACGAATATGAAGTTAGGAATAGCAGTATTAATAGCAGTGTTACTCAAGCCTATTTCCCCCTCCGATACCTTCCAAGTAAAGGCTTTTATGTCAATAAAGACCTCGGGATTTTGTGTGTGTGTGTGTGTGTGTGTGTGTGTGTGTGTGACAGAGCAAGTTGAGTGCACTGGAGGCAATATGTCTACTTAGAACGCTCTATGGAAGTATAGAAGCCAGTATAGGAAATATCAAATGCAGAACATTATTAAGCGTGCATGTAGTGCCGAAATGATTACGCTCTTCGGAAGGATGTAATATGACATGCACTTCACAAAATAATGATGAACAAGATATACGCGGCCAAACAGACAAGAAGAGCGACAAACATGGGGTAGATCACAAAAGAGTAGCTTGCTTCTACTGAGTCTGTAAACAAACAACCGAAAAGTATTGCTCTCTAACAATATATACATATACAGCCTGTATATATATATATATATATATATATATATATATATATAACTTGCGACGCGGGAAGGAGGTGCAAGCGGATGTTACATGACAGCTCACTTTCAGTGCCTTTATTGGCAATCTTTAAACCGTTCTAAAGACCTTCGTCAGGACTTTTGAAATTCAACACAACGAAAAGCAACTAACTGAATCGAAACTTGAACAAGATCATAGTAAAACAAATATATCATATAGATTCTTTCATTCAATAATTATCATTGATCTGTGATGTAAATATTTATCACTAAACAACTTATCTCCTCATGATTTCAGGCTGTATAAGAGTGAAATCGTTCAACTTTTATCCAATCCTGCCACGAGCTTTCAATTGTGATTCAATATAAGTACGTACATCCTACTACTTTTAAAGAATGCAAAGTAAACGTTCAAATCACATTTTACATGGTACAATCCCATGATATCAAATTCAAAGCGAAATGCTGAGTAACAACATGAAATATTTAAAATGCGATGATGGGCTTGTAATATCGATTTTACATTACTTTGTATCATAGATTTCAAGTAGATTCTCTACGTAACCATGGGCTCATTACTATTTTGGGGCGATGCTCTGCCATTGTCCGCTACTTGTATAACGCAAGCAAATAATTATAAAAAAAAATCAGAAATAGAAACAAAAATAAAAATATATATACATTAGTGGGCCGAACATGTATCATCAGGTGCATATGCCGTGCGACTTTGTTTTGCAGGAAGACACAATCACCACAGGACCAATATCGCGGGCAAGCTTGTCGGTCTCATACAAAACATGGCTTTTTATTTCGTCCGCTGAGTCACCACTTGGTTTCGACTTCCGGTATCACGATCAAAAGGTCATCTTTCGATGGTGTCCCGGCTGTCGTTTAACCATGTTGCTTTTTAATCATCTCCACCCCATGCAGTGTCACTTGGCAGGTATTCCTGTGCAAATGTCATGTCGTTTATTCAACTGATGATATTACGTGGTTAGAATTAACGTTACATCGTAATTTTACGGGTTGTTGACAGTCACTGCCACATGCTTGTCAATTCTCAATACAGTTTCTCTTCAATATTTCCACTTATTCAAGCTTGTCTTAGTTTCTCATCTAGGACCTACTGTTTTATACTAGTTGGTGCAATAACGAACATTGAATTAATCACATGCATTTTTTAGTTTTCTGTAAATATAATATAAACACACATAAAAAAATTTGATATTATTAAAGAAAAGTCACGCGCCTCTCGTCTTATGTATATTACTAAACGCAAGGGTGCCATGGAATATAATTATAAAATGTTATTTTATTGTTCATTCCTTTACATTAATTGTTGCAATGTTTAAAATGGTATATTAGATATACCTGTACTTCTCTCACTTTTTGAATCGTATCAAAAGTTTGTTAAAATATAATACCTGTTTGTTTGTTTGTTTGTTTTTCTGACGTTAAAGTTATGGAGCTCAATGTATCGCTAAGTTTTTCCAAGCAGGCATAATTATGAACAGTATAAGCTGATGACGATGACGATGATGAATATAACAAAAGTGATAACACAACACAAAATCATAGTTACAACAAAAGTGACAATGACGCCATTATCGAGAATATTGTTGATTACGTTATTCTAGCTGTTACTTTACTATCATTTCCAAAATGCTTCTTTCTCTCCCTGCTCCATATTCGTTTGTTATTCCATAAATCACAGCAGCCGTATTTCTACTTCCAGGACGTTGTCGAGTGAACTATACGCTTCAAAATATGTGTGGGTACCTACCGCCTTCGACGACGCCCAGAAGTAAGTTGAGTTCGACCAGAACCACGACCAGTAATATTGCAATCATATCCATAATTCAGTCGATCTCAATGGGAGGGGCCCATGCGGTCGTATACACTGAGTAAGGAAAAGTTATAATGAGAATCATGCTGAACAGATCAGATGTGAAGAGTTTGATTTTAAATTAGGAAACATTCTAAATTAAGTCCATTATCAGATAGAGTAACATAAGACCTATTCCGTGATACATTGTACCTCACCTGTTTAAGGACAAGGGAAATTCTTAAGATTATGATTAAAAAATGTCATATATTTTCTTTGTATTTTAGCAGCTTAAATCGCAAATATCTCACTTAACAAAAATGTGATTAACTGGTGTTTCAATAAAACTCTTCATAATAATTGCTTGAATTTCGTAAAAATGGTCGACTTTCTAGGCCTTACTCTTTCTACGTATACATCTGTATTCATTTATGCTATATACGGCATTCAATTGTCAGAAAATAATTTCTTGCATATCCACACGTAACCAACTTCATGCTCATCAACATGAATGTTTCCAATTATAAAACATCTGAAGTTCTTTAGCTATTAACCATCGGACATGTATACCTGCGCTACAAACAATTACATTAAATTGTTACGGAGGTTAAAATACACCAGTAAACGAACATCTCACGTGCCGTCACTTTTAACAAACATGATCATGAAAATAACGAGAGCAAAAATTCAAACTACAAACCACTCCGGAAACATGAATTCCATAATCAATCCATCACCTGTCTTGAAATCTTCTTATATTATGGATATATTCCCGTATATTCCAAAGAGATTCGTTATGATCCTGCTTATAGACAGAACTTCCGAGTACGCTCCACCAGAAACATGAGTAAACGGGTCAGCTATCGTCGATACGCATGACAAGAATCAGTACCTCTAGTTGCAGTGGTATCTTTTGGAGGCAACTGTCAGCCATCCATTCGTAGGGGTTTATCGATAACCTGTCGGTATCAACACTGAAACGACTCTCGATGGCTGTCGCGGTTCCGCTACAGGCCTACCATTTGAACGCCTGCACTGCGCTCAGCGATTAGCTGCCACAGACACCCTGAGTACCACGTGACTGTGCACTAATGCCGTAGAATGGAGTTTCAATTTTATTTTTGTACTGCTGGTGTTTACATCAGGGAGCGAAATTGATTTTTTTTTTTTTTTTTTGGGGGGGGGGGGGGGGGTCGGGTGATGAACGTTATTGCGAAGATTCCTTTATCCGAAAATAAAACAAGCATAGTTGTTCCGAATGTTTGTTAATCTGAATATAGAAATTATATGATTCGTTATCCCGGAGGTTTGTTAGAGGCATAGTTTACCATTTGCAGATGAAACAAAAACCCAGGATTAGTGTTTCAAAATAGTCTTAAAATGTGAGTTAGAGATTGAAATAACCAATGTAAAAATTCGAACCAGCATAATTGATGTTAAATTTTGTTAAATACAAAATGTGAAAAATAGTTATAATTATGTTTCCAGGTTAAACCGTATACAATTATGGTTTATTAAGAAAAATAGTTATATTTCCTTAAATTCTAAGCTTTATTGTGAGAATTTTATATGGTAGGATGTTTTGCGATACAACTGATCGACCTACACAATGTCATATGCATCAAATGTGATATCTTGAACATTTTTTAAATCGCTGCTCCCAAAGGTGAACAAGACCTTTAACGAACCTTCAAAATGAATATAACCTTATTTCATTTTCGGATATTTACGAACCTTCGGAATGGCCAACCAAAAATTGACATACATTCACTTCAGAACTTCTCGTCTCTTCAGTAGTAGATAAAACGAGGCAAACCCAGCATCGATCGATGTCCCTATTGTCATCATGTCTCTCCTATAATGCACGAATGATAGCTCAATATGAGGTGATAATGTTTGTGAAATCATCTTACCAGAAGAATGTAAGTCAAGTCAGAAATTTTATGGGGATCCATTTCCCTTGACGTGAGACACCACCGCGACTGCAATCTCCTACGCTTCTTTACCATGTACGTGTTTTTAACATAATGTGGTTCTCCTACAAGTATGCGCAATATTACATTACTGCATTTATCATATCATTTTAGGTAGTTAGTTGGTTTATTTACTGAGTTTATTGCAGTATCGAACATCAAGACACATATTATATCATTGTTCGCTGACGTGAGACAGATGTCATTCCGTTAAGCCTTTCGGAAACCTCTTGAATTGTCGTCCCCGGCCAGCGCGGGCCAGTCAGATCGGACCGAGGCCACGGGTTCCGCTGACATTTCCTGCCCGAAGAAGTCAGACACCATAGTGTAGTCAGGCATATCTCGCTGGAAGTTTGTAAACAAGCTACACAATAGTGTAGTGACAAACAGAATGATTAAAAAAAATGGAAGGATGGAAAGAGACAAAAGGTTAAAGGGAAAATCCGGGACAAATAAAAGTTTGTCTAAAAAGAAAGAGTGAAATCTCACAAGCACAACAGTATTAGTTTGGTTAGTGAAGTCAATATGAACAGAAAGTGAATTGCTTATATCATCCCCTCATAATGTGCCATACAGTATGTACAAAAAATCAAGAAAGATCCAGTTTTTAATCAAATGCAAAAGTGTCCCAATCTCAAATACTGCATTTGGTTGATCATTATTTAGAATTAACTTATTCAAAAACAATTATGTTGTTATACCTTTAAGACAAGAAAACTAGAATTTTCGCATTTTTGTTGTATACGATAAATAAAAAAAAAATGTGAGGTGATGACATCATCGCCTCACTTATTTACAAAGTCCTATCATGGACCCTACTCATGGTCCTATCATCTGTTCTAGGTATGTTGTGCAAAAACAAACAAACAAACAACAAAACAAAAAACAAACACGAATATTTGAAATTTCAAAACTTCCTTACTTTTTATCCGATTTTGATCAACTTTTCACTGTTGTGCTTCTCGTATTTTACTCTCTTTTCGGACAACTTTTATCTGGTCTGGAATTCCTCTTTTATAGCTTGGGCTCAGGAAACGATAGCCATGTGACTCACAAAATGTCGCAAGATACATGAAACAAAAGAATATACAAACAGAATAATGATGATGTTTTAGCAGCAGAGGCCGGAATAAAGTCTCATGTATACAGGGGTAATGCCCCTGCCATATGACGGCAATGGAATCAACACATTGCGCGATGAATACTTAGCAAGGAACTGCGAGAGACATGGAAAGAAAAAACGCGAGTCTGGTATAATGTAGTCTTCCCCCATATAAACCTCTCCAGTGTCTTATTTAACAGTGCGATTTATATACATGTTTTGTGCACGTATTTCATATCATGCATCGCGGCTCTGTTTTCAGCTTTATAAGCCCGGTGAATTTTGGGAAATATCCATCATGACACCTATAACTTTGTTTACGTCAATGCAGCACTCTTCATTTGTCATTGTTTGAGAAGTATTCGATGTTTTGTGAGTGCTGCTTGTGCAAATAATATATACATTTTGTGCATAGATTGGACAAAGTGTGTGCCGTATAGGTCTGTTCCTCCCATCAGGGCTTTGGGAATTGGGTTAAGATTCATATTGCTTTCTGATTGAAGGCTTTCGATAGAATGAATTACAAGGAATTACTCGTCACTTGTTATATACGCAAGTATTCTGTGCAAAACATTCCTAATAGTTCTTGGCCTAGAATGCCTGAATTCCTCTGTCTTGTTTATCACCCTAAAGAACTCTGACTTATTCATTAATGTTAGTTAAGTTGTAAATTTTTAGACTCTGATGTTGTAAATTGTCTCTCACGCGATCTTTCTCTGTAAACACTCTAGTGGATTCTTCTATAATTGCTCTTATGATATGGATCAGGATTTGATAAACATTGCATGCATTAAATTCTGTATCATGTTCTCTTCAATCCAGAAGTTGACATTATTCACGAGCAATTTCCGTACAGTTATAAGTTGGTCTGATAAGAAAAAGTAAAATCTTACGATTACAACAGTGAGCATTAAAACTCAAAATCGGATGGAGATTAGGGAAGTTATGAAATTGTGAAATTTCGTTATTTTTTTTTTATACAAGAGATCTCGCACAGTTTGTATGAATTTATGCAAATAAGTGAGCTGATGTCATGACCTAACAAATTTCCATTGATCGTGTAAAAAAATAAAATGACGAAACTTAAAGGCCTCTGTTCGTAAGTGTAAAATATAATTATTATCCTTTGTTGAATAACTTAATTATGATCAGTCACATACATCAGGATTTGAGACTACATGGGGCGTAACTGTGTTTGAATGAAAAACTGGACATTTCATAATCATGTGCAAACCATAATATGACAAGTTGTGAGGGGATTTCGTCATCACCTCACTATTTGCATATTCATATTGACTGTTCAAGAACTGTTTCCTGAAAAACTTTCTTATCTTTTTTATCCGATTATGATCAAATTTTCATTGTTGTGCAAAGAAAATTCTACTCCATCTTTTCAGGCTTTAACTTTCAACTGCACTGTAATTCCCCCTTTAAGCATGTCGAAACGACGGGCAAAACAAACAAAATATTTGGCCTTTTGGACTAGGCCTTGACCCTGAAACATATCTTACTACCATGAATATCTTGCAATGACCATCACTTCAATATTCAATTCAATTCAATTCAATTCAATTCAATTCATACATTTATTCAGTCGTTTGGATATAAAATGTTAACAAAATGTAGCAGGTACAGCTCAGAGAAAGTCAGAGGCTTGTTAAAAAAGAATGTACCCTTGAAAACGAATCATACACATATTGCAATTTAAACATTAAAATACCAAATGATAAAGGTTACCAACAATATAAACTAATAATATCAATGTACAATATCAAAAAGTATCACATTTCTTTGTTATTATTTTCTTGTTGTTCTTGTAATTTTGTGTACTGATAAATAAATTATTACAATTTCATTACTACTATCATCATTATCATTATTTCATCATTTCATTTGTATAATATGTTATTGTTCGATCAAACACACATTGTATCAACACGCTGCAGATTGCAATCTGGGCCTTGCCGTCACGCTCTCTGAATTCATCATTGGCAATGCTGCTGCACTCTATTTCGTCTCCTTCTCTCCCTCCTTCTATCTACCTCTCTCGCACTTTCTACCCAGAGCTTGACGGCAGGCACCAAATGACTTAATGGCTGTACATGTCACTTTTTGTGTTTTGCTGAACATAACCCTGTGATAGCTTTAATGCAACAACAGTTTCGTGTATACCAAAGTAGGCCTATATGTAAATCATGTCCTACTCTGGAAAGAAATGATAGCTCGGTCACAATTCTGGTTCATATTTTACTATAGTTTTCCTTTTCTTTTATTTTTTTTTAATCATATAGGCATACCCCGCTTCCCTTATTTGGGACCATCAAACCACCTGGTCTGAATTTCTTTCCGTTCTCCATTTCTCTTCACAAACACTGATTATTTGGGGCTTACAGCCAAACACGCTTACTTTGATGTAGGTCCCAACATACTTCTCTTCGTACAAGCCCATTTCGATTTCGACCAGTTATCATTATGATTACTATGTTATTATTATGTATGTATTTTTTGTTTGTACATCGTTGACAAGGTAAAAGAACATATATCATTTTTTATGTAAAATTGATATATGAGAAGTATGAAACAAATTGAAATTGAATTTGGCAAAAAAAGTAGATAAGCCTAACTTTCTCTTTCACAACAAAATATATCGTGGTATACTACCTTGAGGTACGAATAAGACACGGCAGTAAACAATGCGAAAATTCACAATGCACAACAAACGTTTCGATTCGATTCGAGTTTCGATAAGCATGCTCATCGAAAGTGTAATAATAAAGTTGTGTTTTATTTGACGTGGTTTGCTGATCGGGAGAAAATTCGAAATCCAACAACAATGAAAGTTTATTTTGGACCATTTTCCTGCTTCTTGAATGAATCAAGTGTAAACACGGATTCCACAATCCGTGTACATGTTCAATGGTAGCAGAGACCAGCTGTGGGAGGAAATGAGTAAGAGTGTTTTATCCGTTTCGGAAGATTGATGTCATTTCTGCGGGCTCTCCTTTTATTTTGGTTTAGATTTGTTTGTTGACACCGCGCTCATAAAAATAGTGTTTGATCGAGGCTGGCACGTATACACTGTTGACCACAGAGCGGCACGTGCCGATAGTCTTAATTCTAGATTTTTTTTTTCATAATTTATCAAAGTCTTAAAGTTACTCTTGTTATAAAACTTAAAGATTTATCATTAGATTCGTAGACATTATAATCCTCTTCATAATTCAGATTCACATGTGTTATTGCATTTTTTGTCGGTTTCTAATCCCAAGATTTTGGGCACCAGGAGAAAGGAGAGATAACACAATCTGACGAAACGGCTGGCTCCTTAAAACGGAAGCCGATCTGTGGGGAAAGAAAACATTTAACCAGTGCTTGAAACTAGAAGAAACAAATAAAGTAATAATAAACATGGAAATGACATACAGAAATGACTTGTATATCCACTTTCCCGACTCGGAGGAAAAATTCAACTTAAAGAGTAAATTGGTGAGAATGTTTAGAACCAAAAATGTAAAGTATAGGTTTTCCCGCCCATTTTCCTCACTTACACTTTCAATGTCGTCCGGAGATCCTTACTGTGTTCAAATCATAAGGTTGGAATTTGTTAAACTTCAATTCATATTCGTTTATGTCAATCAAATTTGATATTTGAACACTCAAATTCGTCAGTAAAATTGTCAATGAGATTCGTTTCTGCCGCTAAGCGATTTAAGAATGCTAGGATCAATTTTGTCATTTTTTTCCTAAACAAATGTATAATATTTGTATTAAAATGTATTGTTTCGTCATTCATATTCGTCAAATGTTCATTGAGCCTTGATACGGAGGTCTTACTCCGGTAAACTGTTTTCATATGCATATAAAAATGATGTATAATGTCTTTGAGAATAAAAACTCTTAACAGCATCTTTTCATCTATCAGTTTGCTTCAATTACATTTCTGTCACTGCACATGTTTGTTTGAACATGGTTCTACGTTTTTCGTCGAGTAAATTGGTGTGAGTGACTGTGAAAGGCAAATGTGTCTTTATATATGGTTAAAGCGACGTAAACATAACGAGTAAACGATTCGATTAAACCGTTTATTACAATAACAACATTATACCGTATATCTCAGAGACGATTTGGAGAAAAACTTTGTCGAAAATGAATGCCAGAAGACTCTCCTAAATATATATTCACACATGGTGTTTTCTAGGCGTCCATGTTTGAAACCCATGCTTGATGACGGTTTTCGATTGTCACCATTGTATTCTTTTTAAATAAGAATAATATTACATGGAGTGCAGGAACATAAATTAGAGTCAATAAATGAATATCATGCATTATTTTAGCTACAAAAATGTGTAAGCAACTCGAGCTTCTGTAAATGGCGAATTGGTTGCATTTTACAGCATAGGGTCTGTCATCACGAGTCATTTTGCTATTCACATAGGTCCTAATCATCTAAATCGGCTAGTTACTGCCTGTACCGTTATATGTAGTTCTGTGTTGTGTCTAAGAGGATTTTTTGTCCGAAGGGTGTGGTTAAACTCTCCCACCTTATTAAAAAACTGCATGTATATCCATCTTAATACCAAAACGCAACAGCTTGAGCACTTGATATCACACACTGCATGGCAGTCAAAGACTCACTCCAAACAGAATTACCATTGGACAAACTGATTTGATCAAAATGAGACAATTTATTCAGATGTACAGTGTTTTTGCAGTATGGCTAACATGACGTCATGTTATAGATCTGTCAGTGTAGCTTGCTGACGGACAGCTTTACCTGGTAAATTATTGTTAGTTTGATGTCTAGCAGGGGGTGCTGTTGTATCTTAAAACAAACAAACAAACAAACAAACCAAAACAGCTGTTACAAAAAAGAACCTCCAATTTGCTCACCCCAAAAAATAAATGTAGATGGTAAATGGCATTGAGCAGGTGTCATACTTTAAATGAAGTCGTTTAGTCACAAGGAATTGGTATTGTTCTGTTAGCTTGACAAGCTAACTTACTGCAATTAGATAAATCCTTACAAAACTCAAAGGTTGTGATGTACAATGAAGGTCAAGACAAGTATGTATACTCAGTTACTGTGATGCATTAGATTCACACATTTCCAATTGTAACAGCTAATAGCAGTGACATTCGTTCGAGAATACTTTGTGAGTAATGCTCAGAGATAAGTGGGAGGGGGCAAGTGTGAGAGGTGATCCTCAAAAGATCTTTGCAATCTTAACAAAGGTGTTTGAGGTTGGTAACTCCCTACCTTAACTACAACAGAGATCCTACTCATAAACGCAAGGTGCAACACAAGATCTGCTTAGTTGCTCTATACAATAGGTCGAGCTGTGTGAGAGGATGGTAGAAATGGATCGTTCGCTGGAAACCAACCAGGATTCCTCTCTCAAGACTAGGTTTGCAGAGGCTGCAGAGAATTATGCAGTTGAATACACAGTCACCATGACTCACATTCTTCAATCTGAGGGATCGTGTAATTGATTGGATGGGACAATTACTACCCCAGCCTATGGATGCAGCAGTCCGAAGCATCGCCTCAGACTAGTCTTTGCATGATACCACGAAGAGAAAGGCAGAAATGAAGTGCCAGCAGAAGCAACTCAAGCAGCTACAGTCTATTCTCTGCATAAAGAGGTCAGAACCACCCAGGGCACCTAGGACGTGCTGAGATTGTGGGAAAGAAGGACACTTTCGAAGCATTTGTCCAAGAATGAAGAAACACAATAGAGATTCAAGGTCACCTACCAAGTCAAGAGAGGATGACGCCTTCAATGGAATTTGTTCCAAAGCGGAAGGATTTAAACTAGAGTGCTCCACCGTTTAGAGCCTGACAGAGGGAGAGTCTTTCAGCAGCTCACGTCTCATAGAAAAAGCAGTAGGTGAATGTCCGGAGGTCACCCTCCTTCTTGTAATGCCAGAGATGTTTGATGTCTGTTTGACAACGGGGTACAGGTATCAACTCTGACTGAAAGTTTCATCGGGAAACATCTGAGACATGAAATGGTAACAGACGTGTCACGATTCATAAACATCTGAGAAGAGGCTACCTACTTTCGCAGGACAAGTTGGAGAAGTTGCTGACTTCATCATGAGAAGTGCTTTTATATGCTACGCATTTCTCGTAGACTACCTTAGGGATGGCCCCCCATCAGAGAAGGCAAGACTACCAAGGAGATTCTCACTTTCCTGGAGACGTCTTACACAGACCATGTACCAGTTGGAAAGCTGCAACACCTTTTCCTCGAATGGAAACAGATACATAGAGAGACTGTCAGGGATTATGCTGTAGACTTGGAGAAGAGGTTCCAGTGACTTACTGTGAAGGATGCAAAGGGGCTACCCTGGCGGAGCAGTTCCTTGAAGGCATTGATGACATGTATCTGTGAAACACCCTGAGGGACATGCATGAGCTAAATCCGTCGATCTCTTTTCGGGAGATTAGGGAGTTTGCAATTAAGAGAGAACAGCAAGAAGAGGCGAGGTCAAAATCAAGCTCATCAGGTGCTGCCCACCAGGCTGCAGTTCAGATGAAAGTTCCGCCTGCCAATGCAAGTCTAGATGTTCTGAAGGCTGTTAGGGACATGGCAGAATGAGTTGTAGGAGCAGTAAATGGCCTTACCCAATCACTGTTTCCACCCCATCATCAGGATCTTGAAATGTTTTGTGGTGCTATGGACATCCCCTGCAACCTTAGTGTAACCGACTGGGGCATTCACCGAGCTGCGTCAGGAATACGGCGACGCCCTCATTACGGATCCATTCGCAAGATTTTACGAAAGGACACAAAGGACGGGTGAGTCGGCCCAGTCCTTCGCGATCGTCTTCGGGTCCCTCCTAAGACGCATAGAAGTCGATCACCCACAAGCAATTACGCCGGCCCAGAGGGATGGGGTCCTCGCCACACAATTTATGAGGAGCCTGAAAGACGAGGAGCTGAGGCTTGCTCCGAAATATGACATTCAGGGACGTCAGGGAAGAGGTTTGCAGGCGGCCACACACTTCCCCACTTAGCCATCATTCACATTGAGGTTCATTGAGGGATGTGCTGTTGGTGTCGAACACAAGATTCCCCTGATCGATGATGACCCATTCCGCCTACCTTACCGCAGGATTCCCCCGGCCCAGTTCCATGAGGTGAGGCGACACATCCAGGAGATGGAAAGTGCAGGGGTTATCAAGAAAAGCAGCAGCCCGTACGCATCCCCAATTGTTGTGGTACAGAAAAAGGATGGCTCCATCAGGCTGTGCGTCGATTACAGACGACTCAATAGCAAGACCCGGAGAGACGCATTCCCAATACCGAGGATCGACGAGGCCCTGGATGCCCTTGGTAAGGCCAAGTACTTTTCAACGTTAGACTTGACGAGCGGGTACTGGCAGGTCAAGGCAGCAGAGAAGGATCAGCCAAAGACTGCATTTACGACACCAATGGGCCTATATGAGTGCATTCGAATGCCGTTTGGTCTCCAGAATGCCCCTGCCACATTCCAACGCCTGATGATCGCCTGCCTTGGGGAACACAATTTTGACTCGCTCTCGATATACCTAGACGACATGATTGTTTTCTCATCCACCTATAAGGCACATCTACGGAGACTTGAGTTGGTCTTCCAAGGACTCCGGAGGTTCGGACTGAAACTGAAACCAAGGAAATGCCATCTTCTTCAGGAAAAGGTCAGCTACTTTGGGCACGTCATCAGTGCCAAAGGAATCGAGACAGACCCAGAGAAAACGAAAGCAGTTTCGGAGTAACCACGCCCAAAGAATGCCAGGGAGGTCAGACGCTTCCTTGGATTCACTGGGTACTATCGGCGCTTTGTCCAAGGATATTCAAAGATAGCCTGTCCCCTGTTTCAGCTGACTGAAGGTGGCAGCCGGAAGCAAAAATCTACAAAGCCTCCCCCTCCCTTTGAATGGTCGGATGACTGTGAGCAGGCCTTCAACACACTCAAGATGACGCTAACCAATCCCCCGGTCCTTGGCTTCCCAGACTTCGAGCAGCCGTTTCAACTGGAAGTCGATGCCTCAGGTACAGGACTGGGCGCCGTACTTAGCCAAACCCAGGGCGGCACCAAATGGGTCATCGCCTATGTGAGCAAGTCCCTAACCTCATCGGAAAAGAAGTACCCCGCCCACAAGCTGGAATTTCTCGCACTGAAGTGGGCCGTGGTTGATAAGTTCCGAGAATACCTTCTTGGCCGGCACTTCCACGCCTTGACGGACAATAATCCCCTCCTCTATGTAACGAGTTCAGCGAAACTGGATGCCACTGGGCAGCGCTGGGTATC
This sequence comes from Diadema setosum, assembly GCF_964275005.1. NCBI lineage: Eukaryota > Metazoa > Echinodermata > Echinoidea > Diadematoida > Diadematidae > Diadema > Diadema setosum. Next base: position 16,931,332 of record NC_092697.1, read on the forward strand.
GGCGCTGGCAGACTACGACTTCAGTGTGGAGTACCGAAGTGGAAGGACCAATGCTGCCGCAGACGCATTATCCCAACACCCAACCAACGACCCTGGACAAGAAACCCAAGAGCGTCATCTCCAACCCGAAGGGATAGTGAGTGCTGTTTTTCAGGGCATTCAAACAGCTCAGACTACAAATCTAGCCACGCCCCCATGACTCATGGCTAGCCTCCATGCACACACCGCAGGCACGTCCTCCGTCGACCAAATTTCTCCTGAAGAAATTTCCCGCCAACAGAGGGCCGACCCAGATATTGGCCCAATGATCCCATTTGTTGAGCGAGGTGCAAAGCCCACAAAGCAAGAGGCCCAGAGATGCCCCTCCGAGGTCCAACTCCTCCTGAGGCAATTCGACCGACTAACCATGAAAGATGGTATCCTGCATTGCTCAGTGCAAGACCCTAACGGCTCCAAAATCATGCAGCTGGTCCTCCCACGTTATTTCCGCAAGACAATTTGGGCCACTTACAGGACGTCGGGCACCCGGGATGGGAGCGCACCCTGAGTTCAGTAAGGCAGCGGTTCTTCTGGCTGAGAATGTCCCGTGATATTCAGAACTGGTGCATCGCCTGTCGGCAATGTTGCCTGAGGAAGACACCCACCACAGGAAATCGAGCACCCCTCTCAAGCATCCACACTTCAGACCCGCTTGAGTTGGTGTGCATCGATTTCCTCAAGCTAGAGAAATCAAGGGGAGGGTAAGAAAACGTCCTGGTGGTCACAGACCATTTTACACGATATTCGCAGGCCTACCCCACTAAAGATCAGCTTGCATCCACCGTGGCTAAAACACTCTGGCACAACTTCTTCGTGCACTATGGCTTCCCACGGAGAATCCATGCCGATCAGGGGAGAAACTTTGAGAGCCGGCTAATTTCAGAGCTATGCAAGGCCGCCGGGATTCAGAAGTCAAGGACGACGGCCTACCACCCTCAGGGCAATGGGACGACCGAGAGGTTCTATCGAACGCTCATAGACATGATCAGGACACTGGAGCCATCGGACAAGGCCAATTGGAAGGACCACCTGGGCCAACTGACTCAAGCATATAATGCCACGAAGCATGAGCCAACCGGATTCGCGCCTTTCCAGCTTATGTTTGGGCGACATCCAAACCTCCCAGTAGATGTCATGTTCGGACTACACACCTCTGACGACAACCAAGACTACGATGAGAACGTCGCGAGCTTCCGAGAGGGACTACGAGTAGTGTACGACATTGCCGCGGGACTATCAAAATCTGCCAAAGCTGCAACCCTTTGACTGTGGCGACCATGTGCTTGTTATGGACAAGTCGACAGGCGGACGGAAACTCGCAGATAAATGGGAGGCTACCCCTTCTGTAGTCATTAGCAAGCATGCCGACCTCCCTGTATACACCATACGCCAGGTTGATTCGGAGGTGCGTACGGTGCATCGCAATCTGCTGACCCCCTGTATGTTTCTGCCTCTTGACACCCCAATTCCACCACACAGTCCGGCCCCTCCCCCATGTCTGACGCAACAAGATGGACCGACCGACCCACGTGACCAGGAAGGCGCTGAAGAAGGGGAGGATAACTCTAAGGAAAATGACTGGTTCCTCCTCGACAGAACGGAGCAAGTTCAGGGCCCGAAGGATGAACCCCCTGAACGACCCCGAGTGCCCTCAGCCTGAAGTTGTTCGGGTGAATGCCCCAGCCCCAACCCGAGTGACTGAATTTCCTACAGCACAAGAGCATCCCTGTTCACGTAGCCCAGAAAATGAAGCCCCTGTACAATGCCCACCCACAAACACTCACCCAGATAACTCAAGTTAATGAAACCCAACAAAGGCCCCCTTCGCCACAAGAGCATCCCTGCCCCAAAACCTAGAACCTAGAGCCCCTGTACCACCTGAGTCAGTGACCACCTAGCAAATCGAAGGGACCCATGTCGAAGACTCTCACCCTAATGATGCCCCAGTAGACAATGCTCCTGTCAGACAGAGTACGAGAAACCGCCAAGCTGTTGATCGTCTTCAGTACACGTCTCTCGGTCATGTGAATAGTGTTTCTGTATATGTGACCCGCTTCAACAAAAAGGTCCTAAAGTCGCGCACGGTCGAAGCCGTGAAAATCGAGTTTGAAGTCAGAGCATTAAAATTGGTCAAAACTTATGATTTTCTGATTTTGATATATTATTGGAGTCTTACATGTCTTCTATCATCTGTCGAAATTTTGAAGCAAAATGGTGAAAGGAAAGACCAAAAAATAGCGTTTTTCTGAGCCATGTTTTTTGGCGTTTCAACGAAGCAGAAACTGGTTCGAAAATTTGGATTGAGCTCCACAGATAGGTTCCGCCCCTAACAACGACCGGAGTGATCTCATTGGTCAGTTTGCTGCTTGCTGCTAACCGAAGCGTGAAGCTCGCACACTGCCCAGTCGACTGGTGCGTGCGGGCGGGGTGCGCTATGCTCAGCCGCTTCTCACATCCTGGTCACTGATTGGTTGGTGAGGAGACCGCCGACGCTGATGTGCTTGAATGAACTCTTCGGGAGTTGCTAGGGCTTACCTTCTATTGTCCAGAGGTGAAAACTGACTTGCGTGTGTTGATCGCGATTGCGTCGAAAGGAAGACTTGTAGGGCGCTTTTCTCGAAACAGTGATTTTCCAGACGTCTCGACATGCTCTCTTTTAAACATCGATATCTCTGCAGCCGATTATTTTTATAAAATGTGTTATATATCAATCTAAAGCAGAAAGATTAGGGGATTATACCATGTAATTTTCAAATAATTGACCTCTCCCGACTTTAGGATCATTTTGTTGTAGCGGGTCACATATAATCAAAAGTTGAGTAAGGGCAGGAAATTGTGGGCACGCTGGAAAAGCCCGTCCATGGCACTCGCCAGGACGTGGCTTGGAATTGTTACGTAAGTAACGGAACAAGATGTTGTTACTTGAATTGTGTATAGATTATTTTATTCTTTTGTTAGTACTAGTTATTTTTTTAGCCGGGACGGCATTGTTTCGGAGGGGAGGGTGTAACCGAGCGACTAATCTGAGACTAGCCGCTTGGTTATAACGTCTCTCTCCCCCCACCCCCCCCCCCCCGCTACTTGGCATCGTTATATCGTTATGTCTTCCATATTCCCTTTAATGTTGACCATCCCTTCTTCGCGCTTTTATGTCACGTGATTTAGAAATTTATGCAAGTAGGTGATGAATATGCATTATATTCTCTTATACTCTATTGAAATATCTAGATGGGGTCACAATGTTTTAGTGTATTTTATGCAAATGAACCTCAACCTGGGGAAACCCGTTCAGCGACTTCCCGCAGTCTGTCCGGCGATTTCAACCTTACATCTTGTTCCTGTCTCCTGTTTTTCAGGTAAAATACCACATTTCGTATTATCTATTCATTAATTGATGATGCAAGTTACTCTTGTAAAACTTCATTGGTTGTGTTGAACCGAGTCTTCCATGGAGGTGTTTAGTAGTATGCACAATATTTAAGTGGAAAGTTAGCTCCCTAAAGTCGACGACTGCCTTCATTAATTTCGTCGGCTCGCTATACGTATGTCTTGTATCAGCGGGCCGCAGAGCACCAGCTCTGCAAGAGAACATATTCGATAGGTACTCGAAGGGTTATACATGTTCCGTATTTTAAGTTTATGAGAGCATGCTTCATGACTGTGTTAGGCAACCGATATACAATTTGTGGGTGCAGAGTAATGTAGTATTTGTCGGGTCAAGCGGAGATGATCGATGTTTTATTGTTTTACACTGGATGAATGATCCTAAATCTGTTGATCTAATTGTTTAAACTTGAATGAAAGTAATTCATCGTTCGCAAAGAGTACGAGTACAGTATGTGCCCCGCTCCTGTGGGGGCGTACATTAACCCGTTGAGGACGGATTGATTTTGCTACAACACGCATTTGCCATAGACACTTGCCCGAGTATACTCGGGACTCGTCCTCAACGGGTTAAGAGCGGTCAGTAGGAGTAGTCTACACGCCGAGACCAGCCGAGGTGACAGCCACGCTAAGTTAGGCTGTCAGTGTCAATACGGAATATGTATTTTGATCGGGAAAACGTGGACAAGTAGGGGATGAAATGTGAACATCAATGTGAAAGTTCATGTGCATTATAATGTTAATGAGTGCGGATCGAACTAAGACGAAGCTTCGCAAGGTTCGTGATGTGGACTATCGATACGTTTCAAAGTACCGCACCGATGTTCAGGGAAAAGCTAGTCTCAGTAGAAGTGGCTGAAGGGGAAGAAGTGTCCAAAAAGTGCACTCTATGTCATAATATGCGATATTAAATGTAGAACTAGATCCTCTGTGGAGTCAGTTCATACTATTGTTATAAATGTATTACATGTACGCTAGCGAACTGCTTTCTTAATGTTTCCTACGGTCAATCCTGAGGGTAGATTAAGGCTGTGGATAGACTATCCGCACATTGGGTCTGACCGACATGCATCACTCCAAAGGTATGTGAGTGATAGTGGAAGTAGTGGAAGTAGTTGTAGATGCTGGGACTGACCACCCCCCCCCCCCCTTTTGCTCATGTTATAAATCTTGCCTAAAGTACCGTATGCCGCATCGAGAGAGAGAGAGAGAGAGAGAGGGCGAGGGAGACGGAGAGAGAAGGCGAAGGTAATCGCAGCCGTTGCCAAGGGTTACTCGTAGAGAGCGGTGGTTTTATGTAAACTCTTTGACTGCAGAAGTCGAATCCGACTCTGTTCGCGTTCGATTTACGCCGTTTCCATTTTCAAGGGGGAAATAAGTTTTGAGGTAACGCGTCGCCATGAGCGTAGTTTAGATGATGTGGCGGTTTAGCGAATTCGATGGTACGATAAACGTTGCATCAATAACACGTTTAATGAGACGGCTTGTTTGCAGTTGTATAGCTCTGTTGAATGGCTATGTAGATGATTTAGGAGTAAACTTCTACAATCAGATATATGAGCATGATTTCCCCTTTTCTGCTCGTGTTACGATCGGTTAATATCCGGTTATTATTGTCACTTTGCTGTATATATATGTTTATTTTCAGTTAGTTGTCGTGTATAGCTTTAGTCCATTAAATTGGCATGGATGTCAAGTGACACGGACGTCGGGTATTTGCTTGGAAATTTGAGTAGTTATAGTACCCAGGTAAACCAATCATTTAAAGTAAATACATTATTTCATAATGAAGAAATAAAATTATTTCATTGAATAACAGAGAACATAAATAAATTGTTTACTTCCGGTTGGAAGTCGAAGTTAAGTAAATAAATGGCAGTCTGTCCGATGATTTCAACCTTACAACATCTTGTTCCTGTCTCCTGTTTTTCAGGCTCGACTCTACACAAACTTCTTAGTAACCATCATCAAAGCAGGGGTTACATTAGTGAGAGGACATGGAACGCCGATCTTCAAAAAATCCACTCTGCTACACAGACGTGTCCAGAGGAGTCCACAAAAAATGCTGGCAATGAGCTGAGATTTGAGGTAAACATGGATGAAGTAGCAAATGTCAGTGTCATGTGATGGGACATGGCAAAAAAGGGGCTTCGCAAGTAAGAATGGCATTGGAACAGTCCTGTCGGTTGCTGGAAAGAAGTCCAAAGGGACTGATGTAGAAATTCTTTTCAACCATTGTAACATGTGTATGAAACATACAAAATGTCTCAATGAAGTAGGATTTTGCAAATGGTATGATGCACACAAAAACCAATGCAACAGGAACTACACAGGCTCAGCAGGTGGCATGAAACTGCACGAGATAGAGGCCATATTCAGAAGATCTGTGGGAACCCACAACCTGCAACATACAGGGTATCTTGGAGATGGGGACTCGAAATCATTCAGCCGTGTTTCAAGGCTCTCTCCACCAATATATGAGTGACAATAAACAAACTAGAATGTTGTGGACATGTACAGAAATGGATGGGAAAGCACCTCCTGGAGAAGGCCAAAGAACTAAAAAACCAAACCTTTCAGCATGAAGGAAAGTAGTCAGAGGAATTAGTGGTAATAGGGAAGGGGAGACTAACAGGGACAAAAATCAAAAGACTCCAGGGGCACTATGGAGGTGCTATAAGAAAGAATGCAGGAGATGTAGCTGCAATGAAAAAAGCTGTGTGGGCTTCTTGGAAGTACAAAGGAGGTGACCACACCGACTGGGGGACATGGTGTCCGGCCAAGCAAGGCAAGGAGTAAAAAGCGGACAACAATAATGCCTTTGCACCATGTTCTCAAGGCAATTAAGCCTGTGTATGAAAAATTATGCCATGTCTTATTGCATGCATGTGCTCATGGTGGGAATGAAAATACCAATAAATCCTTCCACAATCTCATTTGGGAGTGTTGTCCAAAGCAAATATTTGTTGGGAGGAAACACCTCGCATGGAAAATGCTGAGGAGTACTACATGCACAAGGCATCACCAAAAAGGGAAGCTCCCATGTTGCTTGAATTGTGGATATCCCAAAATAAAACCATCATGGAGATCCATACGGGAGCAATGCTATTGATAGTGAGCGAGTCGATTTATGGGGCGTGGCAGCATCAACCTCAGCTGTCCCAGCATCCCAGTCAGACGTGGTTTTAAGAACATATACACGAACAGGGGATAAAATACCAGTAGTGGGCGCATGTCAAGTGAAAATCAGACATAATGCCCAGGATCTGGATCTTCCATCACTGGTTGTCACAGGTGATGGACTGAATTAGCTGGGGAGGAACTGGTTAGCATGGCTAAAGCTCGACTGGAACACCATTGCAGTGGTTGTGAAGACCAACTCCCTCAGCAGCAATACCGTGCTTGCAGAGTGCAGTGACCTTTTCAAAGATGAACTGGGCAAGCTTGGAGGGCAAATGGTGCAGATTGCCATTCATAAGGATGCTCAGCCCAAGTTCTGTAAAGTGCGGCCTGTCCCCTTTTCACTGAAAAAGCGTGTTGAAGACGAGCTGGATCGCCTACATGAGGAAAGAGTGATCCAACCTGTGAGGTTTTCGAGATGGGCAGCTCCCATTGTGCCTGTTTTGAAAGAGTCTGGCGGAGACTATAGACTATAAAACGTCAGTTAATTGAGTCTCCAAGACCGATATTTACCCCTTGCCGAGAGTGGAGGAGCTGTTCACATCTCTATCTGGAGGTACATCATTCACTAAGCTGGATTTGAGTCACGCATATCTGCAGCTGGAGCTGAATGGGCGATCACGTGAGCTAGTGACCATCAACACACACACAAGGGCTTATTCCAGTATACATGCCTGCCCCTTAGTGTATCAGCTGCTCCAGTCATATTAAGGATGACCTCCTCGCAAATCGGCGAAAGCTAAAAGACATTCCCATCTACAAAGTTTCGTTCTACATCAATGAGGACCTGATGATCTTGCGATACAAGTTGATGTCATACGCAAAGTCTCTCCCAACTGTGGAATGAGTCAGCAGCAGGAATGGGAAACTATTCAGCAAGATGAAAGACAAAAACCTGATTGTAATTGAAACCACAGAGGACCACTTTAAGCTCAGAGTTACGGAGGTTGATTACGCTAAGCTTGGCCTTGATCTCCCCATTGCCAGGAAATAGGCTTGCATAGAGAGACGGACATATACCTACCCTGTCTCATGTTAACAACAAGAAACCACCATCTATTCAGCCCCCACACTCTCAATGAACTCAAATACAAATGACCTTGTTCTATCTCCTTACTCAATGTCGGAGTTTCGTGTAATAAAATCAGAGTTCCTGAATTTTTAAACCAGGTTGCTAATAATGACATTTTGGCACTGTGGAAACAAGACTTGACAACTCTGATTTGCCTAATATTGTTGTACCCAACTTTAAATTCATAGCTAAAAATCATCCTATATTCAAACACAAATGAGGTGGCATTGGTGTATTTGATTAAAAAAACCTATTCAGGTCTATTAAGATTTTAGTGTCTGATATCAAGAGCTGTCTCTGGCTTCTGCTTTGTAAATCTATATGTGGCTTCCAGTTCATTCTAGGGGTGGTACATTCCACCTGAATCTTCTCACTATTCAAACATTGACTTATATGACTCTCTATAAAGATGACATTATCCGTTTTGGTAACCCCATCAATGATGATGAAATCCCAATCTGTTTATGTGGAGACTTTTTAATGCTCGGTGGGTCAACAAGTTGATGTTGTTGTTCCAGCTGACAATCAGTGTTGAAAATATTTTCTTATTTTGACAACTTAAACAGCATTTCTAATTTAGATGCCTTGGGTATACAAATCTCCAGGAACTGCATGCAGAAAAGAACCAATAGTTTTGGTCACAGGTTAATCAAGTGATGCCAAAATACAAACATTTTTATCGCTAATGGCAGACTAATTGGGGATCTAAATGGAAAATAAACTTGCAAAGTTATGAGCACTGTTGATTATTTTATTAGGTTCCCTGAAATCTTATGTATGGTTAAAAAAACAACAAAAACAGGTTTTCGATTTTGATTCACTTTTTTCTGACGAACAAAATCTAGTTCGAGCTGCATTTAAACACTTTAACATTGACAATATTCAGGATACTTTGAATTTGAAAGGGAATGAATCGAGCAATAATCCATCCTCTACTTGCTTGACATCTGTAATGGCCGGTACATGTACCACAGTACACATAATGGTTTGGGAGTATTTCCTATGGTTTAACCATTTCCTTTGCAAGATCTATTATTCTTCTATAATTACAGCACTCAAGGACGTTACCGGTCAATCCACTGTCTCCAAGAACAGGATAGGCCCTGTACACATTCTATGGAGATTCCAGAATCTCGTCAGGTAAAGGGGTTCATTTAGTTATCACTTCATCCCACATACAGACCATCCCTGTTTCCTACTATTGTTCTACAAATAGGAATCTCTTGGTCTTCATGGTTCTTTTAGCATACAGAAGTGTATTGTGTTTCTAGCAGCTAATTGCTGACATGAATTCATGAAAATGTGCATGAACTGCAAAATTTCCACTGGTGGCCATTTTTTCAATATTGGAAATCATTTCCCCCTCGATTCTTGCATAATGTAAGCTCAATTAAACATACGTAAGTTTCAAACTTAGAAGCCTAGAACAGCTGACTCCGTTATGATGAAGTCCTTGGGACCAGCAGTTTTCTTTTGTTATATTGAATTTTTGTTATAGCCAAACAATAAGTACATAAAGATATATAGACAATAGTTCTGGGACCAGAATTTTTATTTCTTTATAATGAGATTTCATTATGACCATGTTCCTTATAATGGGAATGCACTGTACCAGAGAAAATTAAAATGCACAATCTCTCCAATTATCTCCTAGCACAAGAAATCTTTAGCATCTATAGATGTTGGAACCTGTAATCGAGATCTTCTCTCACTGCCAAATTTGGAATTGTCTCTGACGTGACACTGTTAAGGTACAACATAGTTTCCTTATGCCTGCAGAAAATGTCAGTTTTTGCTCTCATGCATAAGAAACGTGTGAAATAATGCTGCGAAAATACAATGTCAATTTGGTAACGATGAAAATACAAAGTTTTAGCCAAAAAGGAACACCAACAGTATTGCAATTTGAGAACATTGTGTTGCGGTTGGTATTGTATGTAATATTTGATAATTTATGACAAATTGGTTCTGAGCAGTTTTCATCGATCTTTCATGCTAAAGTGAAGCAGAATCATGTGCTGCTTGTTGGAAAATACCACTGCTCGGGCAAAATTCAATCATCACATACTAGTAACTTTCTACCTACCCTCTACTGAATGGGGAGGGTGCTTTAGGAATGAAAGTCATGTACTCCAATCTAAATAATTTACACTTTTGGTCTCAAAATATTGAAAAAAAAAAATCATTACCCTGTCAAACTGTGTCAGCCAGAAAAGTTCGCTGGTAGACCCTTTGGACATATCGCAAACAAATTCCAAATGGTGGAAGATGAATTCTGAGCCCTTGTGAAAACTATGTTTCACCTTTAACTCCTGTGGGTCATGTTCATGTTTACTTGCTTTTAAAGGGTCTTTATTTTCAGGTTTCCAGACACGTGGATGAGTGCCACTTGTATTTTTCTAACAATTAAGAGAAATTTAAAATCATCGTCTATAAATCTTGACAGATTCTATTGTGTGACTGATTTTGTTGTGCAACTGATTTCATCGCTTAGCATGGAAGTTTCACACTTGGCATTTAAAGAAGTCTCATACTCACATTAAGTATTGCTCTTTACCTTAAATGCTGAAATTAATTTGGAAGATTAACAGTTTGACACTGGCTGAGTCAAAAACAATACTGTTGTAACAACTTCTTCCACATAAAATTACACATATATCTGCATGATGAACAAAACCTGCTAGCACTTCACCAATGTTGATGTGGGGCACTATTCATGTATGTAGATCCCCATGTCTATGGAACAGAACATAATCCCCGCCCTGTGGTATGGGTGCTGGTAAGGGGGATTCTCTTTTCTTTCTGTCTTTGACACAGGCTATGTGTTTTTGTAATGGTGTATCAACTTTGATTGCTGTATCCATAAATGCCTTGGAATATCATCTTGAATGGCAAGGTGATTGATGTTGGCGCATCTGAAGGAAAGTTAGGGTACACAGCTCTGGTCAGGATGTACCTTTGACCTCTGGATTATCGCATCTAGTCCAGACATCACTGAAGCCAAATGAACTGGATCCTTCTAGTCACAATACAGTGTCCAAATCCTCATAATTTTGCACTCTTGAGGTAATTGATGAGGCAGAGGCTTTGATCAAATTGCCATTGGATGCGTTGCCATGACGACTGGTGTGTCTCCTCCAATGCCAGGAGCTCCTCTGACAAACCAGGATCTGAGGCAGCTGTATCTCCATGAAGCTGGGTGGATGATGACAGAAAGGAAAGTAAAGCAGGACATAGGACTACTCAGCCGTTTCTGTGACTAGAATCTTAGCCTCCAATTACCAGGTACTAAGATAGTAGTGTAACTCTCTACAAACCTGGTACTAATGTTAAGTACAACAAAGGTATTCATAAGGAAAATCAAGGCAGTTTCACATAAATGCCACAGTAGTTATATCAGGCAGTAATAGAAAAATCAAATCCTTATTCCCTGATATTTTGTCTAGAAGACAAACCACAGATGAGGAAATGTCAATTAGTGAAAAAAAAAAAATGGCAGGAATTAATATTTTTCTAAGGGGCTCTTACAATATTTCTCTGTTTTTCATTGTAGATAAACTTCATCATCAAACTTAGCCTACCACAAAAGTACCTATGTGTTTAAAGGCACATGGTCCCGGTGGTTTAGTCTAATGCGTACGCGGGCGCACGGCGGAAGTTTTCTATAGAGACCTACGCTATTGACTCCTCTTTAGCGCTTACACTGTGGCCCACTTCCCCGAGTCCGAAGAAGTCCGATCCACTGTGGCCAGTGGTCCGATCACAGTTCCGCTCATTATTCGGCTGAGGGGATGACAGCTTTAGCAAACTTCTTTTGTGATGTCATAATAAGAAACACATATGCACGCACCCTGGCATTGCTACAGACTGTGTGATGTGCAGAGAAGACAACAAAGGCAACGTTACTTAGCAACACCTACGCGCTTTACTCTTGATGACAGCTCAACTTCGGCAATCTTGGTATCAATGCTAACGGTGATCGGCAGTATCATCAACAGCGCCCTCTACACTACAGGGACTATGTGCCTTTAATATGCTCTACAGTACATACATACTGTATGAGGAGGACAGTGTAAAAATATTCAGAGCCAGTACAGATAAAAGTGGCTTATCCAGCACAAAATTCATGAAATCAACAGTTCGGAATAGAATAGACTTTTACAAATCAGATTTTATTGATGGAAGGAGCAATTTTTAAACAATGTATCCCAAGATTTTTCCATCAAAGGTACGTAATGCCCAACTTTACGATATAATATGTGACATAAATCAATCATATACCACAGTTTGAATGAGTCAAATAATGTAACCAAGGTGCCAGGAAATGGGAAAATAACTTTGTTACAAAGATGTGTGGTGTAACCCATACAGATTATCCTGTGAGAGTACAGAGTCGCATCGACTTTACCTGTAGGAAACGGGAGAGGTATGCCTGGACGAGCTCAAAGTCACGATTTGTGGCCAGGAGGTGATTCAGAAAGGCAATAAATTGCCGCATTGCCAGCACTGACCCGCCCCCGATGGGGTCAAGAGACCTCATCTCAAGGTCAACACGAGAGGGCGACATGGCTTTGAGATGCTCCAATATAGCTTTATCTGTGGGTGATGAAAATGACAATTTTTATCAACATCTCTCATCTTTACATTTACATTATGGTACATAGCCCTGGTACAGCTCAAAAGGTTTTGCTTAATGAATTTTTAATTGTTGGCATGGTAATACTAATTATTTCAAGTTACTCTATAAAGTATCTCATGAAATGGACTTAGATTGCCAACAGAATACATTATTGATGATTAACTATGTCTATTCCCATTACAATTAGAAGCATCTTTACAGATGGATAATCATATTTACAAACAGAGAGCAGGCAATTAATATCTCAACCTGTGAGCCCAATGTGTTGTGACAAAAAAACAACCTTACAACATTATCAATGCAAAAAAGTGGTGGAGGTGACTCGACAGAGTGTCCTGAAAGGGGATACCCTGTTAATGGTACAGTACTGGTCCTAGGGGAAATGGTCCTGCTAGTCTTCATCCTATTTAACACTCACAGTGCTTGGGTGAGTTGCCTTGCTCCAAAAGGTTGCACAGATCTGATTTCAGCTCCACACTAGACATGCTGATGACTTGTGATGTTGGCTGCACACACATAAACACACAGAGATAAAACATAGACCCACAAATGACAAGATACATCCTTGGTGATTATCAAGGCAACGCAGGTATGTGCAGAAGATGCAAAGCTCCTCTCATCTACTATGTAAACTCCATAGTTATACACATAAAACACTGATTTTCCCTTGTAGTCTCCATACAATACAGGCAAAACACTAAATACAATGTTGGGATTGGGTTTCAAATTTTTAGGACGGTTACATGAAGACGATCCATAAATACAAATTTGCAGCTCGAAAACTTCAATTTCCACTCATGGCCAGCCACGATACTGTTGTTGTTGCTTGTTATTTTAAAGATCGAAAGAAGAGAGAGAGAGAGAAATGGGGCCCTATACAAATAATTTGCCCCAGATAGCACTAAAAACATAAAACAAACATTATAGATCTCAAATCTGTTGTCTGTTGTCTCCTAAACATGATCACTATATTGACATAAACATTCAGATTCAGTTTACTCATGCCGACTTTTGTCCTTGAAGACAGACATATCTTTACTTGAACAAAATGGTTCCTACAGCGTACCTCATTTCTATACTTCTACACTAATAGATCACAATCCCACTGGAGACTGCATTCCCAATGGATGGACAGACATACAGACTAACAATACAATAACACAATGTCTCCAGCAACTTTTTTTTTGGGGGGAGAGAAGAATAAAAAAGAAATGAAAAGCATTTACACTTCATTTCTGCTGATGCCTGTATCCTCATGAGTAGACGCTAAACAGTCCTATGAAGCACTCATGCTGATATCAACAATCAACAGGTACCAGCCACTGAATGTTCAAAGTCATTGTGACAAACATTAATTCTATGAAGAATGCAGAACAACTCATGTCACAATATCAGGAGCATTTTGATAATTCACTGAAAACTAGCCCCTAGTAAACTTGAGCAGATGTCTATGGAAAATGTGTACTCTAGCAAAATAAGCTCGTCCTCAGTGGGTTAATTAAAAAGTCAATTTGACAAATCTTATTATTTCTTCCCCCTTTTTACGTACCTTCTCAGCTTCATCTTCTTCGGGCGCAGCAAACTTTGGTGTGAGGCCAGCGATGGTGGGGAGGAAGAATGGAGCTGCCTTGGGGGCTTTTGGAGGGTGTTTTGGTTTATTCCGCTTCTGCAAGATGAACAGAATAGGGGTGAAAGGCACAGAAATATTCCAGAATAACATTATGCTACAGTACCACAACGTGATTCAAATACAGTAAAGTGGACATTTTCATGTTGTTTAAATTTTCACGCACTTGGTGCAATCAGAAACTAGCACGAATATAAAACTGTAAAAATATTTTTGCTTGTTCTAGTAGCTGATGTCATGATTCCGCGGAAATAAAAACACGCAAAACTCATTTTACCCAGCAAAGTGGGAAAAATTACTTGCATGAAAATATCCACTTTTACAGCACAGTACATATCTGCCAAAACAAAAACAGCTTTAATGAATTGCTTGTTTTCATATAGTGAAATTAAAATTCAGGTCCCAAAATTACTGTCTATATATTGTATACTTTACTGTTTGGCTATAACAAAATTTCGATGTGACAAAAGAAGACTGCTGGCCCTGAGGACTTTGTAAAAATGTGAGTCGCCTGTACCTGATATTTGTAGCTCTTCCATAGCCTTGAGGTCCTCTTTAAAATGAAGTAAAAGGTTCTGGTCAAGTTTAAATGTCAGTTATAGTTGTCAATGATGTTTACATACATGTTTATTTGCTTGCACTTTTGGAATGCACATTTTAGCAGACCAGCCTTTGGACATTGCCAATATCCATATCAGAAAAAGAATAGAACACAACAACAACAACAACAACAACAACAACAACAACAACAACAACAACAACAACAACAACAACAACAACAACAACAACAACAACAACAAAAAATCACTAACCATGCAAGAGCTAGATCACATCCACATGCAATTAGTTATTATCTAGGTCTAGCAAGCTGCATAGGCCATGTTGTTGTTGTTGTTGTTGTTGTTGTTGTTGCTGCTGTTGCTGCTGCTGCAATAACTGGGGCATAACAACATGCAGGTACACAGTACTGGGAATGCAGGAAAACTACTTGTATATGGACCAGGACTCACCAATAAAGAACAGTCAGTACTAGTATCATTAGTGGTTTCTTATTCTTATTCATTTCATGATAATAAATGTACAATTGCTGTATTACACCCTCTCGTAACTGCAAAATTCTTCTTATTATTACTCTTCATATCTGTCTCCTTCAATCATGAAGATTCTTGCAGATTGTGTGTTTGTTTATCACATTAACAACATGAGAAAATCTCTGCTAAGTAGAAATTCGAGAATGTATCCAGTTTCCAAAAATTTCAGCTGGTACAGTAATTCAATACCCACCTTGATGAGGTCTAGATGTGTTAGACTCTGCCACCGAGAGTTTGGAAGAAGAGAAAGTGTGATCAGCTCCTCCCCAATTTGCTCTGGTGACTTGAATTCTCTCAGCTCAATGCCCTCCTCGATGTCGGAGTCCTCTTCATCTTCCTCATCGTCAGGAGCAGGGCGCTCTGAGTGTGGTGGAATGAAACAGTGAAAATTGATTTAAAATTATACAATTTATTGAGGCATGCATTGATGATAAATCATACATGAGTGTCCCTGTGAACTAGTGCTGCAATTTGATTGAATGACATTTCACATATTGATAAGTGACCACTGCCACCCATACAGAACAAGATTCCTCCTTCCTCCTTCACTGGAGGGAGAATAGATATGTGGCAACAAAATTCATTAGACGGACAAAAACAAAAGCCCAAAATGTAGAATTCAGTCATACAATTTTGTATCACTGGGCAAGTTTCTCCTGCAGGATTCTCATCGATCACAAATTTATCAACATGGTGACTCTGACTTGGCAATTAGCACCCAATAGGATGGTCCATCTTTGTGCAATGAGCATGCATCTATAAGATATAAACACGTTTCAATGCAATCACCCAGGAGAAATAAAAAGTGCACATATGAAACATATATATCATAGAATTTACCAAGGGTTCAAGTTCACATTTGACTATCAGTCCTTCACAGAAAAAAAAAAACACACAAAAAACAAACAAACAAACAAACAAACAAACAAACCAAAAACCAAAATCAGATGGAATGACACCAGACATCTTTAACCTTTTGTGTGCTTTGAGTGCTGATTGGCACAGAAAACCCCATGATGTTGCACACATTGTCAAAATTCCTTGGCACACAAAGAGTTATTAGAGGAGTCACCTGTGGTGGGATCAGTGCCGGGTAGGGAGACGGTAGAAGGTACATAATCAGCTGGGAGGGGTTTCAGGGTTATGTGGTTATACAGCGTCTTGTTGGACCTGGACAGATAATAATGAGAGAAACAAGAGGTTGTATCCAATATGAACTTTACAATCCATTGCCAGAATCACATCATGATTCTAAAGGATACTGTTAAACGCAATATTTTCGCGAGTTGCCTCTAACATTCTATGAATATGGTGTAGACAAGAACTTTCAAGTGCATTTTAATTTCACGAATCTTGGCTCTCGCGAAATTTACAAAATTAAAATGCACACGAACATTCCTCATTTTACTGTAAAAAGACTCTTGAACTGGAAGACCACATCATAAATGTAGCATGTTTGCCAGGCAATATCATTTATGCACAAGAAAAGTTACATTATACTCTTGTATAAATTTGAGCTGATCAACAGACACAATTACGTACCTTACACTTCCTTTACTACTACATCAAAAAATTTTTTAGTAATATTTGCATTAAAATATGATATATATGATGAATAAACCATCATGAAGCATTTAGTAATTTGGTTATGTGCACACCAAGGTAACAATAGAGGTCAACATACATTTGGATTGCACAGACCCTTTACGATGTATCGACTTATACGACATGAACCTTTAGTTCAGCACACTGTAAACAAATTTTATAGTCCACTTGAATGGATATGAATTGCAGTAAAACATCAAATTTGGACACTTCAATTTTACTATTCTGCTGTTAGACACAGATTTTGTTATCTACTAGATTCTTTTTATGTGTAAAATTGGTAAGATGTACAAACTAGCATGCTGAATGGGAATAATGAATAGACACAATATTAGCACACACATACCTGTATCCTGCAAATCACATGTAGTGATCCTACAATTGAACCTGAAATCATTTACATCAATATGAATTTTCAGCTGGAAATAACATCCCTGTAACTATCTCACAACTCACCACAGGTATATGCCGAGATCGTCCACATGTGTTGTGGCTAGGAAGTCGTTTGTTGGTGAGAAAGCGAGACTTGTTGCTGCAACATCCAGCATAAAACAATCCACCAGCCTGATGGATAGTGTAGTGAAGGAGACGGGGAGAGGGTCTCAATATTAGCTTTGTGCACGAAATGGTAGGTGATAGTTTCTATATTTTGTACAGGGAACCAGCCCTACTTGTGTTGCCGATGTATGACCACTACCAACAAAAACTAAAACTCTGAAAAAAAAAATAAACAAGTACTTTTCTCTATACTGAAAGAGTAGCTTCTATCTGACTGTTTGAGTGTTGGGGTGGGGAAGGTAATACACCAAAAACATCAAGTGTACCCCTGTTTCCCCATGCTGTGTGATGGGCATTCACATACATGATTATGTATGTTGGCAAGAACATAATATCCTTGATTTGTTGTTGACAAGTTTGAATGGATGTCTCAATTCAAATTTATACCTCTAAAAAAATTGAGCTTCTTTTTCCTCATTACATCATAATCAATCATAATCACATCCACTTCATCGTTCTTAGAGGGGATAATAAAGCCTGCATCACTGACATCCAGCCAATCATTTCATTTGACCCATTGGCTTTAGTAACCCATAGGAACCAGTGTAAAATCTACATAAAATGTCAAACTCGGAGGAAATCGTTTAATATGTTTGGGCTTCTGAACTCAGTCTCATTAAGTTATCATTCCTATCACTCTCCATCGATGCATTTATCACCACTGTGTCCCCCCCCCCCCTTATTGTTGCATTAAAATGCCCAATACATCACACATTCCACACATAAGCATTGTATCCAATGAGATGTAGGTGGCTGAAAGGGGTGAAAGGCTTACTGTGCAGTTGGCAGATCCCACGTTCTCACTGTGCAGTCCATCGAGGAAGTGATCAGCCACCGGGCATCTTGACTGAATGCCTGCAAGACAGAGAAGTTAAACAAATTCAATTCAATTCATTTCAATTCAACCTTTAGTTCCACATTCACATAATTTCTTTCACATACAGTAACTAAAAAAAAAAAATAATAAGTTATACAAAACATATGATTACACATTTGAAAGCTTAAAAAAAAATGCAATCGTATAAGCTACATGTAAAAATGTTAGAACAATATCACTGTTATTGGAAGAGAGAGGTCCATGTAAAAGACAAGCCTGTAGAGATATGGGCCACTCAATCACTTGAAAGTAAAAAGACAATGGAATAATGATGAGATAATTACATATTACATAGAAGCTTGCACACACAAGCACAAAGTGATGGAGGAAAAAAGATACAGACAAAATGGCAAGAAATATCAGGAAGGAGCACAAAGAGAGTGAAGGAAGGACTGATAGGCAGAAAGCAGGGGTCTGCAGCACATACATAGCAATTGTGACAAAATATTCACTGGCATGGGCACAAAGAAATGAACCCCATGTGAAAATATTTCATTTTCACACTTTGCACCTCTGTGCCCAAATATAGCACAGATGCACGGAGCAGTACAATCAATACAAGCACTACTATCTTTTGGCATTGACAACCATTCTATTTGTGCCATAATCAATCCAATTAATCATTTATATGTTTTGATGCAGAGTGTATGCGTAAGTGTATGTACTAGCCATTCATCAGAAGTCAACTGTCATCTTTCATACAATGTCTCAACACTCTTCCCTACCATGTCTGTTATTCTGTTGCGATGCCCCGAGAACTTTCGGACGATGCGCCTCAAGTCAGCATCCACCACGGTTACAGAGAAATCGTCACTGGCAACAGCAAGCATAGAACTGCAGGAAAATTCAGACGTTATAAAGCAGAAAACAGAAGGGTTCTTTGTCACATTTGCTTTTTCATTATTCTCACCATCATCAACATCATAGCAATATCATTACCAACATAATCACAATTATAATCATTATGATAAATATATAAACATACAGCTGTATATATATTTACTAAGTTGTTAACCTTGTTATTGTGGTAGTAGCTACAATATGGGGATCTGTACATTAACTCCTTGTGTGCCATGGTGTAGACCTCTTGGCCCGAATTCACGAAGGTGGTACAAACAAAACCATGGTTTAAACCATGGACAAAAACCATGGAGCGCCAAGTGTCGCACGGAATATTTCGTTACGAAATTGGTCATTTCGTCGATAAAATGACAGGTTTCGTTAACGAAATTATCATTCCGTGGACGAAATGTTCATTTAGTTACAAAATGTTGTCATTTTGTTACAAAGTAATAATTTCATCGACGAAATGACTGATTTCGTGACGAAATATTCCATGCGACACTTGGCACTCCATGGTTTTTGTCCATGGTTTAAACCATGGTTTTGTTTGTACCACCTTCGTGAATTCGGGCCCTTGTGTTCCACATTACTCAGAGATGGCAAACTAGAAAATACTTTGGTCACAAATATGTTAACTTTTTACAGGAGAGATTATGCGACACAAGCAGTACAGTAAAGTTGTAAAGTTGTTGTTTCAGGCTTTGCTGTGAAGTGAATTTTATGACAAAGCTATGGCTACTTTTCTTGCAAATGGCCAGTATTAAAAACATAACTCCAAGCCAGAATTCTTCTGCCTTTCAATTATTTTGTCATACAGGTCTGGGAGGCATGACTTTTTGAATGCACAACTTTGACAGAAAATCAGAATACACTTCAAGAATGCCTGTGGAGCACCACTATTCAGTTGCACTGCACCCCAATCTACAATGTATATGTATAAGGAAGGAAACTGTGTATGACACTTTCAATGTACTGTGGGTTATTATACAAATAGTGAATGGTCACAAGTGCAATGGTACGAGATTTCGCACGAAGTGAAAGATAGAGGCGCTCTATTCAATGAGGCGAAACCGAGTTGAATAGTGCGCCTCATCTTTCACCGAGTGCGAAATCTCGTTCCATTGTACGAGTAAAGACCACACACTATTTGTTTTATACAACGTCCAAGTAGATCTTTGTTATTTGGTTGGAGGATTGTTGGGTAGGTCTAAGTAGGCCTAGAAGTCTATATATGTATGAAAAATATAGCCATACTTACATGTGGATCCACTGCGATTCTCTTTCTGGCTTGTGCAATCAGTGTAGATACAGGTCACAGATAGCGCTCGTACACTAGCACTACATAGGCCTACATACGTGCATGCATGTACCGCACACGTACACTGCGCTACAGCTGCATGCGATCCTCAATATGCAACACACAGTACATGCAATTTCTCGAACCGTGGAATAGAGCGAAAAAATTGAACCAATTTGCACGCAAAAATAGAACCAAAATTGCACGGTGCGTTGAATGGAGTACTTATTGAATACCACGTCACCAACAATCCTCCAATCAAATTACAAGGATCTACTTGGACGTTGTATAATGTTATCTATCAATCGGTTTGTGCATTTTAGCAAAATATGAGAAGTCGGCAAGTCATTGACATAGTCGGGAGTACGAACTTGACACACACACAGTTAATCACATCATCCAACATCTTTGGTTTAACCCAGACTCCCACCTCTCCCTGTGAAGCAGCAGCTGACTGATGGCAACATCCAGCTTTAGTGTCTTCAGTTGATTCTTCTTCTTGAAGTTCCAAAACTTGAGCTGGCAGTCGGCGCCGCCGGACATGAGAACCTGGTTTAGACCATTAATAGCCAGACCACGGATAGCCCCTTGATGTGCTGGACAGCAGGGAAAAAGGGTCAGCAAAGGTTTTGTCAGTGATATGCAGACTGAGTAGGGTTTTTTTTGTTGTTTTTTTTTTTTACTTCTGAAAAACAGAACCAGTAATCCACAACCAGGGTGGTCCACAAGGGGTTTCAGCATGATGCTGCAACAAGCTCAAATTCTTGTGCAACATCCTCAAAAGCCAGCAACATGCTGTGCAACATCCTCAAGTTAAGAATAAAATGTATTCAAAAACGAAAAAAAGCATGTGCAAAACGTAAAAAACATCAAACTACAATTGTGTACCTGGTACTTACATATTTGTGACCCCTTGCAACAAAAGGATCTGAAAGTTGGGGGAGGGCAATTTTCTGAAAATGACATGACATTATTCCCTTACTCTTCCACTTCAATATCGTATTCCCTTACACTTCCACTTCAATGTCGTATATAACATGACTCATAAAAGTACTCGGTTGCGGAGATATGGATGATTTTATTAGCGCGTGTCGCGTGGTTTAAGAAATCAGCGTTTCGAGAAAACCACCTTCAAAATTTTCCTTCCAACGCTATCATGATCAAGGGGAAGTAAGACAATTTTCACCGTTTGAAAATAGAAGGTACGCTCCTAACAACCTCTGCGATGTTCATTCAAGCTTAGCGCCAGCAGTCTACGCACAACCAATCAGTGACCAGGATGCCACGCACTGACCAATGAGATCATTCCCTCATTGCTAGGGGCGGAGTCTAGCTGCGGCGCTAAATCCAAACCTTCGGACACGTTTCTGTTCTGTTCAAAGTCAGAAAATCATGGCCCTGAAAAATGCTATTTTCTTGCCTTTCCTTTGCTCATTTAGCTTCAAAATTTCGGCAGATGATAGAAGATGCATAAGACTACAAAATTATGTCAAAAACAGAAATCCGAATGTTTTGACGGATTTTGATGATCTGACTTCAAACTCGATTTTCTCGGGTCACCCTTCAGCGACTTTAGAATCCTTTTGTTGTAGCGGGTCACATTTGTGTGCAAAACATGACAGAGAACACTGAATGTAAGCAGAACAAATAGAGATAAGCTGTGAAATATTGCGTACTACTTGCTCGTGATGTGCACTCCGCGCACATACAATTTCTGCAATATTCTCAGATTCTGAGCTTGCTGGACCACCCTGCACAACAACAACAAAATATCAATCCTAATCTGTTCTCACATTACAATGTTACATGTTAATGTAATAGATACACATATACATCAAAGAAATAGATATGTGGGTAGAGATACAAATAGATAGTTAGATAGATAGATAGATAGATAGATAGATAGATAGATAGGTAGATAGATAGATAGATGGATAGATAAATAGATAGATATTTAGATAATTAGATAGGAAGGTAGGTAGGTAGGTAGATAGATAGACAGATAATCGGCAGGTGGGCAGACAGATAGAAAGACAGAAACAACTTATACATAGACAGAAAGATAGATAAATAAATATGCAAACATTTCCACAGTTACACCAACTCAACAAAAATGCTACTGACTGTCACAGGTACTGTCTGCTCACCTCTTTTCGTCCCAAATGATCCCCTGTGCATCCCTGACTGAATGTTGTACACGTCAGCATGTCCTGTGCTCCAGCCAACAGCCACAAAGTTGCCACATGACGAAATATCAATGGCCTGTCAAGATAAATATTATCACAAAATCAGCTGTGTACTGCAAAAATATTGGTCTCACAGAAAATCTTCCTCTTAATATAGCACTTGTGACGAAAAAAAAAATGTGCTTAGTAGTATCTAGGTTTACTTGGTTCATTTTATTGGTAAAGAAAGGGGATAATTACAGGGCCTGTAATAAAGTGTCATAGGAATCTCCTAACCCTTAACCTTAACTCACTAAATCATAAAGGTACAACTGTATGACCCTTGCCCCTTGTCATTCTTTGTAACTGAAGAGAGTGCAAATGACTTTTATCATACAATGTACATTTCTCATAGCTCTGTTGTACATAAGAATTGGTACAACACAAAGTAACTGTACTCATCTAGTCAAAAGAGTTTTCTTTTGTTTCCCTCTAAACAGCATCAAACACTTTCCAGAGCTCTCCAGATAATGTCCATATTCAATGCAGAGACAGTCTGCATGAAGATGAAGAACTCACTGTGGCCTCCACTCCATGTTGACCTTTGAACCGGTCATGTTTCAGCTTGTGTTTGCCCATGGTGGTGTGCTGGTAGTTCCAGGTGGTAACCATGGGCGTGGCCTGGTGACACGCTGCGATGGTGTCCCACTCTCCCTCATGACTCTTCTCTGCACAGTAGATGAACGTTGAAGAGCAAAGTAAGAGAGAATACAAGGAACAAACGTCATGTTGATTGCATTATCCATTATCATCATTAATTCGGCTCAGCACTTGGCATATCCACTTGCTTGTTTCTGTGCTCCCCTTGCACAGATATTCCCAAATCAACTGTCAGGAAGTAGGATTACGCACAAGATATACTCTCTTCCAATTGTATAGAGTACCAAAGTGTGATGTCACAACCATTCATTACCACGGAAACTGGTTCTAAACAACTTCACACAGCCTCTTATAGCAGCCTCAAAGGCCCGAATTCACTAAGGTGGTGCAATCTTTGTCCATGGTTTAAACCATGGACAAAGACCATAGTCTGTATGGGGTGCCAGGTGTCGCATCGCCTATTTCATTACGAAATCAGACATTTTGTCGACGCAATGTCGACAAAATGTCTGATTTCGTGAAGAAATAGGCCATTCAACACTTGGCGCCCCATTCAAAACTACGGTCTTTGTCCATGGTTTAAACCATGGACAAAGATTGCACCACCTTCGTGAATTCGGGCCCATGAGCCTTGGCTGCTGTGTAGACGCTCCAGGTTTCGAGAAGCAACTTTTTTGCCAATCGGAAAGTTAATCACTGAAGTTCATCACCAGCTATTGTAAACAAATGAGACGTTGTGACCAACCGCCGCTGATAATGCAACTCAACTTGCAACACTTTCATGCTCAGTCATGTTTGTGGCTGCATAGGAAACTCAAAAGCCCGTGCTGTTTATCAGAGGGAAACTGGGTTACAATGAAAATGGCCAATAAGGGCCTGCTTTAGGTGGGCAGTGCAGAGCAGTACACTGTATAAACAAGACAAGCGACTGCTTTTTCCAGCGGGTTTTTAACCTCCCCGAGGAGGCTCCATATTTCGCCAGCAGTACAAATGGGGTATAAGATAAGTGGAAAAGCATCTGGAAGAAAGCCCAAGATTAACAGGAATGAAGGACCTTTGTTGCTGCTCTACATACCTGGAGGCATAATGTGCAATGAGAAGGTGAGTAAATGCTCTCTCCACCTCACACCTACCTGCTGCAAAGGCTGTAATTGGTCTCATGCGGCGCATTTCTCGCCTCGATCCTTTCTTCTTTCCCATAGTCCTGTTGTAAGCTGCCATGCCGAGGTCTTTGTTGGCCTTGTCAGTGACCGTTGAAAATGACTTGAGGGTACTATCCTGGCCTGGTGTGCGGGGAAAGAGGGATGAAACAAAGGTAATATCTTTGAGGGTACACAGCTTTTCGTCTGGGTGATATACTGATGGAAATCTTAGAGGGAAGTTTCCCAAAATACACATGTGGATTGAGTGAGCACAGCAATATATGTAGAACACATCAGTGACAGTATGAGGAAAATTGGGCAATCTGTTCAAAGGATATGAAGTTTCAAAATTTTGGTGTCACCATAGCTGGATGGAAAGACCACAGCGATTGTAAGTCACTGCAGAACACAATATGTGACCGTGCATCACAAACCGAACAAAAAGTCGCAAGCAGTGATTTTGTGTGAGGACTGAAAATAGGTGAAATTGGTCAACCTAACCAATATTGAATTTTTCATATTTTCTGAAAGAGCAAGTCTTCTTCTGCATCATGTAAAAGTTTGGGATCATAAAACAAACAGGAATTTGAGTTTTCAGCAGGTTTTCTCGAACACTTTTTGGTGGAATAGTGTTATTTGGTGTTTCTCTTAATAGAGCCCTCTTTTCGTTTCTTAAAGACCCTGTCCATACTCGTCACTTTCAACTCCAATAACTTTGGAAAGATTAATGCTACTGCTTTGAAAGTTGGCATTAATCATTTACTGAATAAGTTAAGGAAGCATGCTTAATTTCAGCTTATTCTGATAATTCCTTCATTGTTGTTGCTCCAGTGGTCAACATCTTGTTTTTTGGTTCCATTCATCCCACAGCTATGGCTTAGTAAAGATTAAGCGCTTGAATAGATCCTGTACTTCAGAGCCTGTTTTCTCAGTTTGCACTTACCAGAGTGTGTCCTTTCTTTCCACTATTTAGATAGGTTAGAAGAGTCCATTTCAATTGAGTTATACATCATTTTAAAGCTTAGAGTCTGCTCTTTCAGAATCTGCTCTTAACTAAAAAATCCATGTCTGGCGACTTTTTGTTGGTTTTGTGATGCAGGGTCACATATAAAGAAAATGAAGAGAAATAAAGAGAAAGGGGGGGGGGGGGCGCTATATACTTTCACCAAGGCATGTTGTCTGGATAATTTTCTCCCGATTTAATGGCCTATTTTGCCACTTTTGCTTTTCCCGGAGATTATTTTGGAGATGACTGAATGGACTGTGTAAATCCCTCGTCATATTGACTTTGATGGAACAAGTGACATTGGACTCAAAAGCAAATAAGTAAGTACTTTTTCTATCGTACATCGCTGTTCTAGTCAAAGCACGTGTGACTGACTGTGAAATGGCTGCACAGCATCCTCGCACAGCAAAGCCAGTGGGCTCTACGCCCGCGCCCTCCACTGAAGCTGCGGTGCTGCCGGTGGGCACCGCACCTGCGCCCTCCGGCCGCATGCTACACATGCCCAGTGAAAGTTCGATGCTTGCGGACATTTGGTCAAAAATGCCACTTCTTGAATCAGTTTCTTCAAAACTTGACAAACTGTGTGATAGAATAGAATAAGTGGAATCTAAGGTGGCTGAAATTGAACACCATGTGTCAGAGATGGATCATGGTTTGAGTCATTTTGAACTTGATTTGGAGGAACTGAAATGTAAAATTGAATCTAAAGCAGACAAGTCCACCATTGTCAAGCTTGAGACACAGATCGTAGATTTAGTCAATAGAAACAAAAGGAACAATGTAGTCCTACACAATGTGCCTGAAGGTGCGGAGGAGGATGCCTCAGATTGTAAGGCAGTGGTACATGCCTTTGTGCGCGACGCTCTTGGTATCCCGCACTCTATGGAGATCGATCGTGCCCATCGCACTCCGATGAGGATGACGGTACGACCAGATGAACCCAGGGGAAACAAAAGACCGCGCCCCATCCACGTTCGCTTTTTGCGTTATGGAGACCGTGAATTGGTGCTGAAGACTGCTATTATCAAACGTGGTGTAGAATTCGGTGGGAATCGTATTTTCGTATCGGACGACGTACACAAATCGACGCGCGAAAAACACCAACAGCTGATGAAAAAAGTGAAGCAATTGCGCGAAGATGGCCATTTTGCATTTATTCCTTGGTCTGTCCCCCGTGTCATCAAGTATAAGGAAGGAGGGAAGGGAGCAGTAGGACCACTCAAGACTATTCGCGATCTATAGACAGAGTATAGTTGATGCGGGAAAAGCATGGTATTCGTACAAATGAACGTGTTTCAACACTGGACATTGATTAGGGCCTTTTTGAATGGCAGAGGAAAGTTAATTTTGCGAACATTATTTTGTCCCCCTGAGTTTCAGAATTTTTTTTTGAGAATTTTGAGAAGAAACAATGGATTGTCATAAGTGCCTAGATGAAAGGTTTCAAAGTAAGACTTTGCTTTGTTTTAATTATAAGCACCCTCTATTGGATTTACTACAGAGTTTTGTAGTTTGTATGTATGTAGTTTTGCTTCTTCAGATAAAATGGCAAATTGATTGCATGTACAGGTCTATGAAAACTAAATTGATGACAAATTTGAACAATGAGTGAAAATATAGAGGTTAGGTTATACTCTCTCAATGTCAGAGGTTTAGCTAATGATGTGAAATGAAGATGTCTATTTAGTTGGCTTAGAAGGCAAAAATATGATTTATTCTTACTACAAGAGACACACAGTACAGAGAACTGTGAAGCAGTGTGGTCAAGTGAATGGGGTAATAAAATATATTTTTGTCACGGTCAGTCGGACAGTGCAGGTGTCTGTATTTTATTAAGAGCCAACTGTGGTTTAGATGTTTTGGAAGTACACAGAGACAAAGAAGGAAGGTTACTTTTGCTTAATTTGTCTTATGGTGAAACTACAAAGTTTACAGTTGTAAATTTATATGGCCCAAACAAAGATAAGGTGGATGTTTTTCAAAATTTACATGATGTATTAACTGAGTATTGTGAAGAACCTTTGTTCATAGGTGGTGATTTGAACACTGTTCAAAACCCTGTTTTAGATCGGTATCCAGTTCATGTTCGATATCACCCTCGTTGTTATGATGCATTAGAAACCTTAAAAGATGATTTTGATCTTGTGGATGTTTGGCGTGAAAGAAACCCCAGTAAGCTACAATTTACTTGGCGCTCCAAACTCTCACGTAGCAGGTTAGACTATTTCTTGGTTTCTAAAAATATTTGTAACTATGTTGAGGATTGTAATATACATTATGGGCACAGGAGTGACCATTCAGCTATTTCCTTAATAGTTATTAAGAAGGTCCCTAAAAGAGGACCAGGGTTCTGGAAGATGAATACATCTCTTTTGTCACAAGAATACAATCGGGAACAAATAAGAAAAGTTATAATATCTACAATTAAGTTGCACTCTCATATGAGTGTTTGTAACTTATGGGAGTTTGTTAAATTTAAAGTAAAACAAAAGTGTATTGAATTATCTTCAAAGATTAGACGAGATTTAAAACATAACTTCCAATTATTAGCAGAATCAATAGAAAAACTTCAAAACGATTTTGATCAAAATCCTGATGATCATGATCTAGAAAAGTTGTTATTGAACAAGAAAGCAGAATTAACTAAAATTCAAGAAGAATTTGTTAGGGGATCAATGATTAGAACCCGGGCTTCTTGGGTCAGTGATGGTGAAAAAAATACAAAATATTTTTTTAATTTGGAGAAGAGAAATTACAACAAAAAACATATTCAAAAACTTCAAAAGAATGACGAGATCGTTTGTGACCCATCTGAAATTTTGATTATGGAAAAGGATTTTTATGAAAATTTATATACATCATGTAAAGTTGAAGAAAGGGACATTAAAGAAGTTTTTGATAATATTTCAATGCCTACGCTAAAAGAAGAACAGGCAAACCTCTGTGAAGGCATGGTATTTGAAAAAGAGCGTTTCGAGGCTGTTAAATCAATTCCAAGTGAAAAAACTCCGGGTTGTGATGGCCTTCCTATAGATTTCTACAAGGTATTTTGGCAAGACATAAAAGATATACTATGTCAAGTTTTTAACACATGTTTTATAGATGGAGAGCTGTCTACACTGATGAAGCGGGGTGTCATCACTTTACTGCCAAAAAAGGGTAAAGATAAGCTCCATTTGAAAAACTGGAGACCTATCACACTTCTGAACAATGATTATAAAATTTTAGCAAAAGTTCTTGCAAATAGACTTAAGAAAGTTCTGCCTTTTTTAATAGATTTTGATCAGACAGGCTTTTTAAAAAATCGTTATATTGGAGAAAATATTCGACTATTGAAAGATGTGATTCAGTATTGTCAAATGAAACCATTCAAAGGTTTAGCTGTGTCAATAGACTTTGAAAAAGCATTTGACAATATTGAGTGGAATTTTTTAATAGCTTGCTTAAAAACCTTTGGTTTTAAAGACGACTTCATTACATGGATTAGAGTGATGTACTCGGACATATCCAGTTGTGTAATTAACAATGGATATTCTTCAAGCAATTTTAATTTGCAAAAAGGTGTCAGACAAGGTTGCCCTTTATCACCCTATTTGTTTTTAGTTGGAGTTGAAATCCTAGGTATCATGTTAAGGCAAAGTAAGAACATTACTGGCATTAAAATTGATGGAGTCGAACTCAGAGTTAGTCAATACGCTGATGATACGATTGTATATTTATCTGCTAATGAAGTGAACTTAAGAAACACATTTCATTTACTGTCTGCTTTTCAAAAAATATCTGGGATGAAAGTTAATATTGAAAAAAGCAACATCGCTTGTCTTGGTCCGTGGAGTGGCACTTTGTGTTCAGATATCCAGATGAACTGGGTAACAGAATATCTATTTTACTTGGGAATATATATACCTTTAAGAGGAAGTGTAGACTGTTTTAACCAGAATTTCCAAATAAGGTTGAAAGAAACGGAAAGCACACTGAACATTTGGAGACACCGTAACTTGACACTGCTAGGAAAAATTACTATAATTAAGTCACTGGTGATGCCTAAGTTTGTGTATTTATTCAGTAACATACAAGATCCTCCAAAACGTTTTTTTGATGAGTTACAGAGACTCCTGTTCAACTTTGTTTGGAACCAAAAAACTGACCGTATTAAACGTATTATTATGTATGATGATTACAAAAATGGAGGCTTGAAAATGCCACATGCAGAAAGTTTTTGTCAGGCATTAAAAGTATCTTGGGTAAAGAGATTTCTCGAGGAAGAAACTCAAACAGGAACCAAAAAATGGAAATTGTTCTCTAAATTCTTTCTGGAGAAATGTGGAGGAAAGAGTGTTTTCAGAGGAAACTTTAGTGCACACGATTGTAACCACTTATCTGTAAATCTCTTTTGGATTGATGTATTAAAGGCTTGGGCCCATTACAGATACTACAACCCTGCTAGATATAAAGATATACTTTGGCAACCGATTTGGAATAACTCATTTATTAAGGTAGCAGGCAAAACTGTATTTTACAAAAGGTGGTCCAATGCAAGTATATCTTACGTTAGAGACTTGATACGAGAAAATGGTTTTTTTAAGTCTTTTGAAGAATTGCAGGCTGAATTTAACCTTCCTATTTCAAACTATTTAGATTATTTTGCAATTCTATCAGCTATACCAGCTGAGTGGAAAAGAGCTTTGAAACAAGAACATGTAAATGTTGATGAGCAGCCGGAAGTTTTTGATGACAAGTTGGAAGCATTTGTATGCCATAAATCACCTGTTAAATTTTGTTACTCACAGTTGTTAAAAAAGATCTGTCCAACCGAGTATTCCCGTGTTTTGTTAAAATGGGAAACAGATTTGCAACAACCCCTTGAGAGTTTGATTATATGGAGAAAGCGTTTCAATATTTCATTCTTTGCCACATTAGATACAAAAATTAGAACCTTTCAATTTAAGTTTTTGCACCGTATAATTGCAACAAACAAATTTCTATTTAAAATTGGTATAAAATCATCCCCAAATTGTAATTTATGCAACACTGAAGAGCAAACATTGCTCCATCTGTTTTTTTACTGTGATTATGTACGAACCTTTTGGCAAAACGTTACGAAGTGGCTAGAAAGAACTGCAATACTTTCTTCACCTCTAACCTGTATTGATATCTGTTTTGGTATTGACACCCAGAAGACTCTGGTAAACACCATTATTTTATATGCAAAACATTTTATTTTCCGTAACAAATGTCAAGACAAGACCTTAAGTTTTGATCAGTTTAAGAATGAGATAATTTATCTAGAAAAGGTTGAAAGAGCTATAGCTTATAGAAAAGGAAAATTAACATTTCATAGAACCAAATGGTGTTTGTTACTTGCAGTCTAAGCAATTGGGCTCAGTTACATTCCTAAATTCTAATTACAGTCAATTACACTTTTAACTCAGATTTTCAAACCTCTGCACTTGTCATGATCAGTATGATTATAGACTCTGTTTGGACTGGCTTGTTC
Source organism: Diadema setosum (assembly GCF_964275005.1). Classification (NCBI taxonomy): domain Eukaryota; kingdom Metazoa; phylum Echinodermata; class Echinoidea; order Diadematoida; family Diadematidae; genus Diadema; species Diadema setosum. The sequence continues at coordinate 16,962,014 of NC_092697.1, forward strand.
GGCCTGTAGACAAGTGGGGATGGAAAGTTTTGCAGGGATGATTAAATCATCCCTGAAATATGACTGAGAATATGTTGGGGTTGTGGCTGAGCCCAATAAGCTGTGTGGACTCGGTTCTTTGTTTTTGGTATAAATGAGGGAGTTTTTAGCCTCCCCCTTGCATTGTATTACAATTTGTTTTTACCATTGCAAAAAAGAAAACATTATACTGTACTTATATGCAGCAATGTCAAAATTCTGTATCTGTTAATCTGTGAAGAAGCAAAATAAAGACGGAAAAAGAAAAAAAAAAAAGAAAATACACAGAAAAGTCCACACATTTTCATTTTTTTTTAGGAGAAATACACATTCCTTTGACTTTCTACTGACACACGTCACTCTCACACAACCTCAGTCTTTAACAAAGCAATTACAATGGCTTCCAGTCCAGTCACTCATGAAGTTTGAAGTACTGCTTCTGACTTCATACCAGTATCTCCATTCAATGGCTTTAGAACACCTCAATGAATCTCTCGTGAAGTATGTGCCCTCCTGCAATCTCAGATCAGCTCAGACAGATCTTTTGCATTGTCTGATCATTCAGACCAAGTTTTATGGAGAGCGATCTTTTACTCATGCTGCCCCTCTACTTTGGAATTTATTCCATGTAACTCAAACGACTCCCCAACAACTTGAAATTTCAAACCCATACTAAAAATATGTTTATCAGGAACATTCAAAACGAGTTAATTGTATGTTTGCATTTAATAGCAGCTACATGTAGCTGTCTTTTTCGAATGTTTTCATCCCTAAAAGGACATTGAGACGCAAACAACTGCAGTGATATTATCATCATCATATGTCTTTCTTGCAGAGAAAAGACAATTCTTGCTCTTTCATTGTGCTAGAAAAATGAAATTTTTCCAGAATTCTCTGAAGGCAAACTTGTCTCCAGACCCCTTCTGATTAAGCTGTGGCCACTGTATTATCATTATTGACATAGTTCTTGACTTCCTACCCACCTGCACTGAGAATAGTAGTGCCCATCTTGTCATAATACTGGATGCTGGTTGGTGGAGCACTGTGGCCACGCCTCTCTCTCAGGATTCTTCCACTTCCGTCAGGTTGGTCAAATATCCAAACCTACAAGAGTTCGGAAAATTACCAACAGTGACTATACACTCATTACCGGTACTGTACCTTCATTGCTGCTGTTACACGTAGTATCTCTCAGATTGCGTTAAAAATGCATTGATTTTTCTTCTTATCTGATATTCACTTTGAAATTGAAATACATAGATATCTGAAATTCTTGATACATTACATACCTGGTATGTAAAAAACCTAGTTGTTCATGAATGCACAAAAATCTATGCTCTCGCAAAAAAACCTTAAAGCTGGAATAATGTTTCAAAGCCTTGCCCTCTGAGTACCACAATCTCAATGCTTCTGACTTCTCATACACATGGAGGTTGCCCGAAAAGGCACTGACAGAATCCTGGAGAGTAAAAAAGTCAAAGTAAGGTGCAGTCCTACCTTTAATGCATTGTCTCCCCCATTGGTGACCAAGATCGGCTCTGACGTCAGGAATGTGATGGCTGCAACAGCGCCCTCATGAACGTCCCTCATCTGGGCTTGTAGTCTTTTCTCCTCCAAGTTCCAGATGGCCAGATGACCAGCTGTGCTGCCAGACACCATGATCGGATGCCCATCTGTGTAAACATAAATAAAGGATATCAAGCACACTTGCTCGTTCGCTTTGCACTCTATTGTTCAGTGGTACCTTCCACTAATCTAATACACTTCAGCGCATCTCTTGGCCACTTCCTTTTATTTACCATCTTCAACCACAATATTGTACCACAGCCTTACACATAATATGAGATGCATTTTGTGAATTCCCCTTGTAAAGCAAGTGAAACAAAGTTTGATGACAATGCAAGTGAAACACTAACACAGTTCAATAGGCAGGTCACTGTGAGCAAGTTAGATTATGTAATATTACACGGTTGATAGTCAAATACCAATCAGCAATTGGACGAGCGAGGTTGTGTGATAGCGGACCATTTGTAACATTCTTCCATGGCAGAATGTTTCTGTGAAAACAAATAGCAAACACTTCCAAGCACTACAGAACAATGACACTTTGCTCATCTGACTGCAGAGAGAGAATAAAGACTGCACGGTACCGGTGCGGAAGGCGATGTCTGTGACAGGTCCCCAGTCTTGGGTGAAGGTCACTATGGTTTCATCAAACTTGATGTTGTGGACGATGATCTTGCCGTTGGCCAGTCCTATAGCCACCACATCCACTGCAGGTGACTTTAGAAAAACAAATAACAACAACAAAGAAAAAAATAGTACAAAAATTGGAAGAATATGTGATGAGGATATTGATGATGATAGTGACGTGGATTATAAATAAGCAGCTTAAATTTCCTATTAAAAGGAGACTTCTGGATGATTTTCAGACTTTAACATTTGAACAACTATAAATTAGTCATACTGAGTACAGAGTTTCAGAACTTATAGTAATTGGGATGAGGAATATGAGTATTTTCAAAATTTGTAACAAAGTGAAATGAATGAGGATGACGACATGGGAGCCCCACCATAAGAATGCGTGAGTTGGGGCTCAAGGAAGCAGAACAAAAGAAGAAGGCATGCATAGATTTTACACAGGTGAACTTATTAAGGTAAACTTGTATTGTAATGGAATTTCACTGCTCCATTTCTGAAATACGCGAGGCTCCTATGTCATCAACACAGTTCAGTGTAATTCATTTAAGATTTTTTTTTTCAGAGTATTGGTTTCTCTGCTGAAGGACCACAATAAAATCCACAAATCTATACATGGAGCTGTCGATTCATGTAACCATGATATGATATTATGAAAATCGTCTGGAATGCCCCTTTAACTCTTTGTGTGGCACGTCTGCATGCCCGATTCGTCGACGACTTGCCAAGTTCACACATTCTGCTCAAATGCACAAACCTGCCCAAACCGATCAATAACTCGCCAAATGCCACAGTACTATGAAAGTGTTTCTTGTGATTCCATTCCCGTCACATGTAGCTCACATTTCATGTGGTGACTGACTATCAAGCGGTTTTCCCTCGTGGATTTGTGAGTAAATTTGAAATTTTCTGAGCGCACGACTACATTTCTGTCTCAGAATAATGGGGCACACAGGGGATTTACACCATGGCACATAAAGAGTTAAGAAGTTGATTACAGGTAATATCCTTTATCTGAGAAATCTTCCATACTTCCATAGTATACATACACTGCCATTAATGAATTTCATTAGCATGGACAAGTATGGAATGCTAATAGAAAGGGGTGCTGATTGTTTATTACAATATATCTTCTTTCTTCTGCCGCGGAGGGTGGCAGCACAGGGAAAATCACATTGCATGTACATCAAATGTCACATTCAAATCAATCTTTCGCCAAATCCCATCTTTATCTAACATGAAATACATTGTAACCTCCTCTTCCATATTGGTCCTAGGCCTTGCTATGGAAGATGAAGAACAAGGTCATCAGACCAGCCACCTTACCTGCTTCAATACTGTGACAGGAGCATCCCAGTCTTGAAAACTGTACAGTAGTTTGCTGTGTATGAAGGAGGAGGAGAAGAAGAAAAAAAAAAGAAGAAAAAAAAAAGAGAAAAAGAATATAGATAATTGACATGGGAGGAGGAAGAGAAAGAGAAATAGTAATCACCAGAGGGCTGCCAACATTTATACATCAGTATCACAAAGGTTCAACATAGCAATCGGGGAGATATGTGTGAAAATATCAGCAGGGCCTTTATATCCTTTAAGAATATAGAGAAAATACTGGACTATTCAGCGAGCCCTCTGCATGCTACAAGAGACTTGTATCTTTACATTAGTCTTAGACTAGTATTTCATTTAGCTATCATATCACTGTTCAGTATGACATTATGAGAATGAGCCAAGCAAATCTCAAGTGACCAAGCTTCAGAGGGAGTTTGGGGGGGGGGGGGGATGCAAGCCAACTTACTTTGCCTTGATGTTCCACAGCTGCATCCCACCCTGCTGGCTGCCAATCAGAATCTTGTTGAGGTACGTAGCCGGATGCATGATGGCTGACACCATGAATGTTTTCTTGTCAAATTCCAGATCAAGGTACAGTTCTGCCGGGAGAACAGAAGTCATGATAATGACAATGATGATTACAATAAGGAGGAGAGTTTGTACGATTGAAATCATATACTGGAGACAATTGTATTAAACTTGTTTGCCACACATCATCTTACTTCGAAAATTAAAGAAATGTGGTAATTGAAAATAGTGGTATTCATCCTTTTGTCGTTGTGCACAGAAAATTGATTCTGGTGTACAAACATGTATGCTTTGTTACTTCCCACAATTAGTAGGGCAGATATGTAACAAAAATTGGTCGAAATGCTCACATCCGGCGGAAAGAATGAAATTTTGCATATAGGGGTATTTTGGGGCGCTGATTTCAAATATTGCCGGATCCAAGAGATCTGACCACGGGGTCGGCCGCCATTTTGAATTCCAATATGGCCGTCATCACAAAACAAATTCAAAGATCCCTATCTTCAGTTCTGAATGACCTGTGGCACCAAAATTTGGTACACGAGCATTTTGACACATTGAATTTGATGACAGATTGATTCGGAGTGTCTGACAAACATCGAATGGCCGCCATTTTGAATTCCAATATGGCCGCCTCGACGAAATATTCAAAATTCCTATCTCGATTTCTAAGTGGTGAGTGACCCTGAAATTAGGTGTAAACAAGTATTTTAACATACTGACTTAAAATATTAACTGATGTGATGTATCTGACAAACGCAATGCCTGCTATTTTGAATTCCAATGTGGCTACGAAGATAAACATCACGACTTACATTCACGGGCATGTCAAAAAGTGCAGCAAAAAGGAAGCATAATGCACCTTTCACTGACGTCACAATGTAAATACATCAGCGCGCACTATATCAGTTACAAACGCGCGCTCAATCAGGTAGCCTAATTTACAAACCCGAGATAGAGATTTTCAACACTCCAACATGGCAAATATGTATAAAAATTCAAATTGGCTGCCGTGCAGCTTGTCAGACATATCAAATAAGTTTGTTACTGAAGTCATCATATCACCATGCTTTTATATATCAAATTCCAATGGCTAATCTCATTCAGAACTGAAGATAGGGATCTTTGACGGCGGCCATATTGGAATTCAAAATGGCGGCCGACCCCATGGTCAGATCTCTTGGATCCGGCAATTTTTGAAATCAGCGCCTCAAAATACCCCTATATGCAAAATTTCATACTTTCCGCCGGATGTGAGCATCTTTTTCACATATCTGCCCCACTAAATTCACTATATCTGAGTGTGACTTGCCTTCTGACTCAATGTCCCATATCTTCAGACAGCTGTCTTCATCCGCAGAAATCAGATGGTCACCAAAGGGCAGCAGAAGGTGGACATTGGCCTCATGTCCAGTGTATGTATGCACCACCTGAATATCATATCAACACACGAAGGATAAGAATAGCATCCAGAGAACTGAAGGCATAGAATGATCACAATGATAAGCCATGATATTGTTGCTAATTGCTTTCACACAATTCCTTTGTTTTTTTTTTATATAGACTGCAGCATTTGCAGTAGGCAGCAACACTTATTAGTGCATGAGAACTAAAAAAAAATACAAACGGAAGCTTGCTAATTGATAAATATGAACACAGATTCAAGAAATATGCCGAGTGCTGAAATTATCAAGTAATTTCACACTTGTTATAACATATGCTTGTATCAGCTTCATCTTGCCATTAGTGCAATTACATATGTAGCTTAGTCAAGGTCACAATGAGATTTCCATTAATTCATCAACAGCTGGACACCTTTTGCTAGGAGAAGGAATAATGCCCATCAGCTGACCAGCAAAAGATCTGTGACCCACAAAATAAGCATGTCTGGAAGTCATAATTACCTTCTGTCCCAGTGTGAAGGCTCTTATGACATTCTTGCACGAAGTATAGGCCAGCCACGCATCGGCAGCAAGACATATGATTTCATCGGGGTGACAGTCACCTACAAACGAAAGGGGTTGAAAAATCAATGAAAAAGTCATATCCAACAATAACAAAAGCTATTAAATGGAAAGTTACCAAATGTTTCCTCATCTAACTCAATTATCATCTCCTTCTCCTTAATCTTCTTCAACTCATCTTTCTTTTTTTGTGCAGCTTTCTTTTTATGTCCAGCTCTTGATTTCTTTTTAGTCAGTAGTAAACCTGCATAACAGACTTCAAAGGAGTGCATTGCAGTCATTTCTAAGAGTAAATATTACAAGTAGTTAAAGAACCTTTTACGGCAAATTTGTGAAACAATCCGGTATACTCGTGAGATAGGCCCCACCACTGCGTGTCCGTACTAATACTACGGCGGCTCGCCTGTTTATACTCATGAATTCAGCACCACCATGTGACGTTCATCAGTAGATAAGGTCGGCGGTGGGGCTTTCTTCCACAGTATAATACTCATGAATGCGGCCCCACCAAACGTCGTTTACGCGAGGTTGATACAGCGGCGGGGCCGATTTTGATTTCCACAGCATAGCATCTTTCCTCTTCCCTCTCTCCCATTTTTTCCATTGTTCAACATTTTATTCTTAGAAGGACTTCCTAATGTCCCTTGACTAATTTAACAGCCAATTTAAACATAAATACAACCTTAACCTAAGCCTAACCCTAACCTAAACTTGCTTGCTAACGCACGGGTGCACGCGCACTGCGGTGGGGCCGATTTCACGATTTTGCCAACAATCCTATGGGCAGGAGACTTTAATACAGAATTGAGTTACTATTCTAATAATAATATCCCAACAGCTAACACTTAACAATAACACTAACAGATCTTCTCTACTACAACAGTCAACACCCAAACTCTCTCTACAAATTAACACTCTTAACACTAACATACAGTGCACTCCCGGCCCGTTATAACGAACACGGTTATAACAAAATTCCAGTTATAACGAAGTAAAAATTTGGGCTGCAATGTCATCCACTCTATGTATTTCTATTGTTTATTTGTTCAGCTATAACGAAATTCTGATATAACGAAAGAAAACTGCCGGTCCCGAGGACTTCGTTATAACGGGAGTCCATAGTCCACTGTATAAATTTATTATTTAGTCTACACATGATACAGCAGGAAGATGCCGAGTAATCATGAGTTTTCATTTTATTTTTGCACCCCAAATTTATTTGTATTTCATCTCTGAAGTGAAACATCTCTTGGAAAAACTTCATTGTCACTTACTGATTGCAACGATGGAAAGTTTTGATACCTGCAAACAAAAAAGGACAGAAAACAAGTCATAAAAACATTGTCATCACTTTGAAACTCAGTTCACACATATTGATACCACAACACTCTTTTTCTGTCTATACAGCAGGGGTACATATGGAACTATCACCCAGCAATGCTGTGCCATCTGGATGGCCTGCGGTGGCGTAAATACCTAAAGGTTAGATTATTTCTAGATTTGTTTTTGGATGTTAAAATTTTATATGACATTCAGGTCACATTTATCAATATGTGGGACTACTACAACAATATGACCGGGATCACAACTCGCTTACCCGATATGTTTGAAAAGCTTTTCCTATGGCTGTCATCACATAGTGATCCCTTGTTCTTAAATGGTATCGTATTCCATGAGGAACATGATTACATACAAATCCTAGCGATCTGTATCCCGCAAATATATTGCTTCCCGGAGCCATTCTTGATGCTTTCTCTGGCACCTGCAACAGCGACCATGTGGACTACAGTAAACTAGTGCTAGTGCACTTAGTCTGGCTTCCAGACCCTCTACCCGTACTATTTCGCTATTAAGGTGGTTTTGTCCCGCCTTTGTCTCGGGGCGGCGAATTCGTCGCCGCGGAGTCCAGTTGGAAAAGGGTCTGGATACCAGACTATGGTGCCCCTGCAGTGGCATTTCATTTTTTGTTATTTTTGTTATTTTGGGTTTTTTTGCGCCTCAAATACAAAAATAACAAAAAATAAAATGCCACTACACTAGACCACTCGCTGTACCATGTTCGTTATTGATACATTAGGCCTAGTACATGCAGTATGTGCGTGGTGCACGTGCATGTGTGACGAGGTACGGAGGGGTTGGGACGACCGGGGGGGGGGGGGGGGGGGGGAGGGAGGGGAAGGAACAAACGAGGGGACCGGGTGGGAGCAAGGGGGTTCCATGTTGTCAACCGATGGGCCCCGCTTTATCAAATGATATAACTCTTCATAAAACAGGGCCCAGAACATCGACCTCGAGGGAGCGGAGCGATGCGAGCGGGGAGAGGGTGTGGAAGGGGGTATCCCCTGGTCTGAGGGATACCCCTGATACGAGGGGTGGGGGGTGGGGTGGAGGGAGTAGCCCCCTCCTACACGATGGAGCATTTATATTTTTAGAATTGAAATAGAACGATCTGATGCACGATCTCATGTGGAAAATTCGGAAAATTGTCAATCCGAGTGTAAATCTATGAATAGGAACCGAGCGGGGGAAAGATAAATCAAAAGAGGATGAGGGAACTTTCAAATTTATTTGAATTGGAGTGACAGCTATTATGATGCACACTTTTTGATGAAATATTCTGAAATTCGTCAACCCCCAAGTGTACTTAGTGTATCGAAGGTATAGGCGGTATCTCCCTCCCACGCGAGGGAGATTTTGCATTTTCAGAATTGAAATTCAACGATCTGTTGCACAAATTGGGTGAAATATTTGGACAGTTTTCAAGCAAAAAGCAAGACAATTTTCCTCATTTCGGGAATAATTGGGTGAAAAAAAAATGACACGTTATCTACCCCCCCCCCCCTTGTCCTCCAGGGTCGACGCCCCTGCATACGAGGAAGCTTTTGCATTCTATTTTTTAGAACTCAAATATATATATATATATATATATATATATATATATATATATATATATTATACAGTCATATTGTAACACATTATAACATAGTTTGATGGAATCGGGGAAGCTGTCAATCTACGTAATCAATATTTCATAATGGTTCCATTTTATGGAATAATTTGAATAGGCCCTATAGTTTTCAGGATCAGTAAGACTAAGACAATTAAGAACATTATATGAACATCTTTTTGATGCAATTAAGTTACAAGTTGATGAATATCTATATAATATGGTGTTTTCTACTTTTCTCTTATAATGTTCACGTATCCGTTTGTTGACTTGATTTCAAGTTGTGAATCTTATCGCATTTGTATCCATGTTTGTTTCCATCCAATTACAAATGAATAATGTGTAATCATTTGTAATTGAATTCAAACAAACACACAACCTACCTTGTGCTTCTCATGATTGCGCCACTATCATATTTGATACCATGCATTCTTATTTGTTTGTGTGTCTGTTTGTGTTTTAATGCACATTTTGTAAATTAAAAAATGAAAAATGAAATCCCCCAAATGTGGGCTACCTACTAAATTCATGGAGGGAAACCAAGCGGGAAAGGGTTAATTGAAAGGAGACATTGGGAGGAGGAACTTTTGCGTTTTTAGAAGTAAGTGACAGATCTGGTGCACACTTTTGACGAAACATTCGGAAATCTGTCAATCTAACAGTTTATAATACCAAGTCTATGAGAAAGAGAGATTCTGACTTTGCAGAATTGAGATTCAGCAATTTGATCTACACTTTGGGTGAAAATATTTGGACAGTTTTCTATCCAAAAAAGAAAGAAAGAAAGAAAGAAAATCTTCATATCTCGGGAAGTATGAGGAGGTAGGGATTTTTTTTTTTTTTTTTTTTAGCTTTATCAACAGTTTTATTCCATTCTCTTTTTCAATTCAATTTTCTTGCTTAGGCTTGTAATCTTATGAAATTTCTCTTTTTATTTTCATATTTTGATAACTTGGTTGTGTATTACAGTTTATTCCTCATGACATTAATTTGTATGATTTTCCAGCCTTAAAGGGACTGCTCACGTGATCTGTCAGCGTCATTTTCTTTTTTCATTTTCATAATGATGTTGGTCATTATGAGTGATACCTTTTCATGTTTTTCAAAATGATTTGTGAAGGGGGTATTTATTTCCATTCTTACTGTGAATATTAAGTTTGTTGTATATTTATATTTTTCATTGGGATTTGGGAGTATAGCAAAACAAGGGATGTAGTTTTATCGTGAATATCATGGTTGTTGCTTTAAAAGACTTGATAGCTTTATTTTATCATTCCTTTGATCTGATTTCATCATTGTAGTCATTTGGTTTTTGTTCTTTCAAACAGTGATGTCACATGTAACTTTCAATTTATATTCTGTACGGTATATTCTGTATTTCATATTTGTGACTGAATCGTTTCCTATTCTGTATGGTACAATACATGGTTCATATTGTATATTAATTTTATATTCTGTACGGTATACTAAACATGGTGCATATTGTATTAGATTTCATCTTTGTGACTGATTCATTTCCTTTTCTCTATGGTAAAATGCATGGTTCATAATTTATTGCTTCAGATTTCATCTTTCTGACTGACTGAATTGCTCTTAGATATTCGTGAATATAATTGGATTTCAGTGTGTTGGTGCTTGCTGTTATTTTTCATCATGGTCGTGCGCTGGTGTTGTTGGGGTTGGGTGCTGGTGTTGTCGGTGATGTCTGGTTCCTGGGTGTGTGTGCTCTTTGGTGTGTGGCGCTAGAGCGCGGTTCAGGCGCGTCCGCTCATTGCGGTGGCGGCCGGGGAGAAATCCGTCATCAATCCACCAATCAACCATTTTTTTTTGTTTATCTATCTATCTATCTATCTATCTATCTATCTATCTATCTATCTATCTATCTATCTATCTATCGATTGTTGTATTTGATGGGGACCTATCTATTGATAATTTTCCCCACAATGTGCGTATTCTTTATAAAATCATGTGTTGTTAATGAGAATGGGTGGTTTGTTGATAGGTGAAATGAGGGATGTAGTGATATGTATTGAAATCATTAATTCATAACAATTTAAATTAATTTATTCTATAATATTTATAATAATATACATGTGGGTTTATATAAAATAAATTAATACTATTGTATAATGGTATACATGTATATATATAAATGTGCCGAGGCTCCCCGGCCCAGTATGGGTTCATATTATATAAAAATATGGGTATATATTATATACTTGCGCAATGGTATATTATATCATGGGTTCAGATTATATAAAAATATATACATGGGTATATACTTGCGTAATGATATATTATAAGTTCGGGGTGTGCCTTTCTATTTTTGACTCGGTTCAAGTTAAAAGTTCTGCTTGAGTGATTTTGGATTGCGTAGACTCTAGCTCACGCAAGTCACCTGCTCTGATACAATGAAATGAAAGCTACGTGTAGAGTGTATTAACGGGAACGAATATCTTAAAACGACTGGTCATAAAAGACTAACTTTCTGACATTAAAACCAGCTTAATTTCACTGAATTTCTGTAAGTTCTGCTTGAGTTGTTGTTGTTGTTTTGGTTTTTAATGGCGTTTATCACTCACGATTGAGTATTTACGAGTGATTTTGGATTGCGTAGACTCTCACACAGGCCACCAGCTCTGGTACAATGAATTTGATGAAGCGACATATAAAGCTATCAAAGGAAATAAATATCTTTAAGAGACTGCTTACGAAAGACTGATTTTCCGCTAAGTACCGCGTTAATTTGAAAACGAGTGTAGTACGTAAAATCGCGAGGGATTACTCTGACCAGAAATAGGCCTACCAAAATAATGATAAGGATAATGATATTGACCGAACGTTCGCAACTTCAATTTATTCAAACAAAGACGCTCGTGGTGTTATTAAATTAGGAGAGAGAACACTTTGACTACATAGACATTGCATCATTTCAGGACTATTATAGATATAAGCAGACCTATACATAAATAGTCATAAGAGGTGACAAGACAGCCCTCAGTTCCAAGCTAACACAAAAGTCACTTCAAAAGCCAAAATTGCATAAATTGGCTTAAAAGTGACTAAACAAAACTCTAAAACAAAGCTCCGAAACGCACAATCAACCAATGTGGCGTTATCGCGAAGCACACTCCATTCACCGCCATTCAATTTTCTTCTACTTCTACTTCTATGGTGCTTCTCATCAAAGCCTGTTCAGCAACTGGATGAGGGTTTGTGGTGTGGTGCTTCAGACAGTGGATGTCATTTCGTCATAGCCGGGGACTTCTTTCAACCTCCATAGACTTTGCACATAGTGGAGATACACACGCAGAACGAGAGGGGACCGATATCACGATTTGGCCACCAAAGTCATAATTTGAGAGGTATTCTTGACGTTGCGAGCTACAGAAAATGTATTTTATTTCGCCGTTCTATTTAGTATACTGTGTATGATGAACGCCGCTGAACTCCAACCAGGATCAATTAAAACCAGTGGCACACATTATTATCGTGTACAGGTGTAAAGGCCTATTAAACCTTATAGGTAACAATCTAAGAGAGGAATAACACCAAGGAGGTTTAATGCATTGGAGTTCCAACTGGCTGCAATTATTCAAACAGTTGTCAGATTTCTATTGATGTACAAAAGAATTCCACAGGTGCACTTGTGCCTTTGATGATCATGTTCCAAGCCGCCGTCTTGCTGAGCAATCTAAAGATTCATTTTGAACGTTATCATAATGTTGGCCATATTTTGCTTATTTATTTATCAAATGAAATGAATTTTTACGTAATGATAAAGCATGTAAAACAAAAGTCAATTCCGTCCAGAAATTTGCGCAAAAGTGTAAATCAGAGCTGTATCATGTGAAAATGTTTAAAACTGTACCATCCTGGAACGCTGCTTTTATCACTTTTCCGTTTAATTTCCACAAATGAAACGAATATGGAATAATCTTCAAGTATAATTCTTTATTGATAGATATATCAGATTAGTGCCCGGGTATGCCCAGTCGAATAATTTTCATCTTTATTTCAGCATTTTTTTGCTCAATTTCTATTCGCGCATCCTCGTGTCTGTACCACCTACCCTTTATAAGAAGGGATAGCGAAAAGTAATTACCATCACAAAGACAATATCTTCCTTTGAAAGTGGTTGGTGATTATGCAATGAGACACGAGTCAATATTGTCTTCCTATCTGCGTGGCAGATCCTGTTTGGCACATGTTTCAAATATTTCTGAGCGGCGGCATCGAACATCTAGTAAAGGAAATGAGACAGTTGTGACTCCATTCTCTAGAACCTCCTTGATAATACGTACAAATATCGGGTATAGCGAGGAGGTTTAAGAGAATATGGAGTTCCAACTGGCTGTAATTATTCAAACAGTTGTCACTTTTCTATTGATGTACAAAAGAATTTCACAGGTGCATCTGTGCCTTTGGTGGCGGGGTTTGATGTCGCCGTCTTGCTGAGCAATCTGAAGATTCATTTTGAAAGTTAACTTAATGTTGGCTATATTTTGCTTGTTTATCTATTAAATGTAATTACCATCACAAAGACATATTTTCGTTAGAAAGTGGCTGATGATTATGCAATGAGACATGAGTCAATATTGTCTTCCTATCTGCGCGGCAGATCCAGTTTGTCACGTGCTTCAAATACTTTCGAGTGGCGGCATCGAACGTCTTCAAAGGAAATACGACAGTTGTGACTCCATTCTCTTGAACCTCCTTGGGTACAGGCTTACTTGGGATTTTACAGTGTCGTCCTTTCAGTGGCGTATCTAGGGAAAACGGCGCCCGGGGCAAGCACGAAAATTGCGCCCCTAATTTCTGAAAAAGTGTTCAACCCCAACCCCATCCCGGTAGGGACTTTAAACAAAGTGCACATGATGCTTTTTCAAGCACTCAAAAGGGATCTTTTTTGAGGGTAATTTAAATGTAATGAATTTTGATAGATTTTGGCGAGCGAGCGCAGAGAGCGAGCCGAAAATTTTTGTATTTCAGCTTACGAAACATGGAATCCTTGTCATTTTTTGCTTACCAAATCTTACAATTGTAATCAAGATATAGTGACAGCCTTATAGATATCGATTTATACCAAAAAACTGAGGACTTTAAAAAATACTCTAAATTAGTGCGCGCGAGTGAGCTGAAATTTGTAAATGTCCTCGTCATCATCACGTATTGTTTTTTTATTTTTTTATATAAATTTTGGCGAGCGAGCGTAGCGAGCGAGCCGAAAATTTTTGTATTTCAGCTTACAAAACATGGAATTCTTGTCATTTTTTGCTTATTAAATCTCACAATCATATTGACGACCTTATAGATAACGATTTATACCAACAAACTGAGGACTTGAAAAAATACTCTAAATTAGTACGAGCGAGTGAGCCGAAATTTGTATATTTCTGCGTCATCATTACGTTTTTTTCTTATTTTTTTTTCTTGCGCCCCCCTTCCCCGTATGTTCGAAACCGTTGGCGTCCTCTTTTGATCCAATTGGCGATCGCTTCAGAACGAATGAAATTGCAGTCGCTGCTCCGTGTAACATTTTTGCTGCTAAATATAAAATGACATGAGTGAACACAATAGACATTATCATTTTGTCCGCGTCATCGTCACGTTTTGTCTTCTTCTCTTTTTTTATACAAATTTTGGCGAGCGAGCGCAGCGAGCGAGCCGAAAATTTTTGAATTTCAGCTTACAAATCATGTCACTCTTGTCATTTTTTGCTTATTAAATCTTGCAATTCTAATCAAGATATAATGACGGCCTTATAGGTAACGATTTATACCAACAAACTGAGGACTTGAAAAAATACTCTACATTAGTACGAGCGAGTGAGCCGAAATTTGTATATTTCCGCGTCATCATTACGTTTTGTTCTTATCTTGTTTGATTTGTTGTTGTTTTTTTGCGCCCCCCCCCCCGTATGTTCGAAACCGTTGACGCCCTCTTTTGATCCAATGGGCGATCGCTTCAGAACGAATGAAATTGCAGCCGCTGCTCCGTGAAACATTTTGCCTGCTAAATATAAAATGACATGTGTGAACACAATAGACACTGCCATTTTGTCATCATCACGTTTTGTTCTTACCTCACCTTCTTTTTTATACAAATTTTGGCGAGCGAGCGCAGCGAGCGAGCCGAAAATTTTTGTATTTCAGCTCACAGAACATAGAATTTTTGTGTGAACACAATAAAAATTGTCATTTTGTGTGCGTCATCATCATGTTTTGTTTTTATCTTGTTTGATTTGGTTTTCTGCCCCCCCCCCCCACCATTCTCCCTCCCCCTTCCGGGCGAGTTTTTTTTTTTCTTCTTCTTCTTCTTTTTCTTCTTCTTCTTCGTTTTTTTTTTCTTTTTTTTTCCTTCTTCTTCGTTTTTTTTTTTTTTTTTTGCGCCCCCAAGGAGTGGCGCCCGGGGCACGTGCCCCCCTTGCCCCCCCCCCCCCCTCCCCCTAGATACGCCACTGCGTCCTTTGGTGGCGGGTACAGTGTTTATGTGCAGTGTAAGAAAGTGATCATTCAAAATTAGCTAGACAAGATCGGCAAAAGAGTAGAACTTAAATAATGACAACCAGCTGCCCTTCAATTTTTTTTTTCCGAGCAAATGAAGATAATATTCTATACACAATGACGATGATTGACCTGATACAATTCGAAGTTAGCATGTTAGTAAAAGAACAGCAACATCAGCAACAATAGCTCTTTCCCATACCTTGCACTAGACAAAATATTTCACGATACTATTCCACTGCAACTGCAATAAAGCAGAGCGTCTCGTGGGCCTTTCTCTCAGGGTACACCCACTCAGTCCGCAAATTAAAACGATTGCTTGACCTGGTGAAGATTCTTTTTCCCCAGTCTAACTTCTTGATGCTGCAGCTCGTCGGTATGCATGTGCTGCTGCCCGGAGTAATTCCATTCCTAGCAACAACGGATACTAACCCAGCCAACTTGCCGAACTTTGCCTTCCCTTGTCCCCTTGGTAACCGAATCGTATCCCGCTGAATTCTCTTTGTTCTGACGATTATTTTGCATATCAAAGATTGTCGTAATGGGGATTCCAGCCTACACGCATACCAGGCAGCTTCCTGAATATAACGTCCACTGCTCGAGAAATTTAAGCTATCCCTGCAATAGCCCTAAACCAAGCATGAAACAAAAAGTCACATAGAGATGCACACTTTTAAATGTTCTCATCTTTTCAAAAAGAAAAACAAAACATGACTTTAATTCAAATGAAAATGTTTGGAATTTGACTGCCCATTCGCGAAATTGAATGACTCAAATATACCCTTTTCGGGTTTGGTGAATTTGAATGAACGTACACACACAACCTAAATGGGTCAATTCCTGGCCTGACTAGCATTAAACTAGTCGAGCACGGTTAGTAAAAATTGCTATACGAACATGATGATAGTAAAATGCGGCAATGCAGCTAGTAATGCTCTGCTGGATTAAATCAGGCCATGGTTTACTAACCCAAAGCTAGTCAATCAAGTCTGACTAGCATAAAATTGTATGCTGTACTAGTTTGCAGTGTATACGCCAAGAATTAGTCAAAGTGGAGGAACTAGTGTAAAGCTAGTCGAAGTGGAGAAACTATCATAAACTCGTTGATCTTACGAAAACAGCGCATGTTAGTAAAACTGAAGGAACTACCGTGAACTAGTAAGTCAAGCTGGCAGAACTAGGGTGAATTCCAGTGAATACATATTTGAATGCATTTGGTTAGGCCAATAGAAATTGAGAATTCCCCTGTCATGTGTTTACTTTAAGCCAATCACCAGCCGCAATTTCCCCTGGTTTGGGCGCGGGAAGGGTGGGTTTACCTGAGCGACGCGTCTGTCGCCTGTGCGTGGACGTACTGTGTGCATGTGTATACGATGTGCTGTGCGTGTGTTATATGCATAGGATTTACGTGCGTGTGCAATCGTGAGAATCAGAGCCTGGATGTAATGGACGTGAGAAAATTCCTGTCTTCAAATGGAGTGGGGCGGAGATATTATTCACATTTTTGAAGGTAAGCAAACCATAGATCGATCTAATTATAACTTGTTGAGTTTTTCCAGTATTATGGGCTACTACCTCTCCGTAAACGACCATCTAAGTTACCTTACCATAAACACCTAACAGCTAGAATCCGAGGCCGAAACTCAACTGTTACTAGTTAGGTGTTAGGATCTAATACTACAGTAATACTTTTGAGTCTTTGTGCATGTTGGGATGGGGCTCGGCCTATTCGCGGACTATTTCATAAGTCTTTAACTTTTTAACGTTAGAAACGCATTTTTCAAACAAAATAGAGTCTAGAACTAGACCAGGTTATGATTTCCAAAATTAACAAAAATGAGTGACGAATGTAACCGTCATTGACATTGTACATCTGACATTGTAACTGTGTGAGGGGGCTACTTGTACTTTTGTAGGCACCTAAAGAGCGAAGTTGAAAAAATGCCTCTCATGATACATCGATCATCAGGAGCTATCTTCTAATAGGTCTAGAGTTCTAAAAGTTCTAACGTTAACATTATGCGTTTCAGAAAATATTGGGAAAAAACTAAACTCTGAGTCTAAATTCTCCAGAACGTTAGTCATAGGCCTAACGTTAACTACTAACAGTGTAATGTTAGATCTTAGAGAAACTAATAGAACAAGACATGGTCTAGTCTACATGTACTTAAGTTGGGGTTCTACCGAGGTAGGGCTTACTCTAAGTCTAACTGTAAAAGTCTAACCGTTCCGCGTTAGTCTAAACAAGTCTCACAACCGTTGGCGTTAATTGTAGGCCCTACTCATTTATTCTATTCCAACTAGAACAGCATTAACGCGAAATAGGCCTACTATTACTAATGGGTTAGGCCCAACTAGTAGTAGGTAGTCTAGAACTCCAGTTAGGTCCCCACTCACCCTTCACCGCTATAGCTGGGGACTTTTTCAACCTCCACAGACTTTGCGCATTAGTGGAGACACACACGCAGAATGAGAGGGGACCGATATCACGATTTAGCCCTAGAACGTAGTAGAAGCAGAACCTAGACCACTGTTAAACATCTAGGGCCTACATTGATCGGTTTTCCAGGATAAGCTATATCCTAGGGCCTAGGTCCGGTTCTCATTGCGGTATTATAGACCTAACGTTAGGCCTACAGTGCAGTGGTATGAACTCTACATGGACTACAGGGGAAACTCGGTATAACGAACACTGCTATAACGAGATATCGGTTATAACGAGGAAATTTTCTCGGTCCCAAATTTCCTTCCACACAAGTCTATGTAAAATGCTACTCTTATAGCGAGATCGGCTATAACGAAATAACTGCTATTTCTATAACGAGATAAATTTTGTGATTTCCAAACAAAGAAAAACATAGTAAATCAAACCTGCTATAGCGAGGTAAAGCAAAATGCCTTCGGTAAAGCTTTACTTCGCCTGTGCTATCATCTTCCGAGATTGTAAAGCTTGATGCGCCAAAAACTGTCTTGTACACACATAATCATTTTCTTCAGTGCACTCCAGCTAGCACTGCATGTTGTACGTGTGAAGTGTGTGTGTGTCTTACCGTGTGCACGCACACTGATACATGCAGAAAATGTGGTGGGACGGCCATATGTATACATGACATCATCGTGACGTTTAGCAGGTGTGAGGCAATCTGATGCTGTGATTAGCCTTCTACTTAGGGAATTCCCCGTCTTCACACACACGCAATCATAATGTACATACAGAATGTGTCACATACACACACATCATTGTGCAGACCATATTCAAGCTTTCCACACAACACACACACCCATATGATAACCACATACCAATCCACAGGCGATCTTGATACAATCCCACAGACGATCTTGATACAATCGCAAGCTATATAAATTTACAAATTCAAACGTCTACAATTAATAAGAAACACATTCTTGATATTTGATTTCCTTGGCGAAAAACATCTTCTTACCCATAAAGGTGAGTAATTCCCTCACACACAATATCAAGTTATCAGTATTGATTGAAATATGATGGGTAGTCCCACATGTGCAGATTAATGTCTTTATTTTATGCCTTCTTTTATGCCTACTGATATAACGAGATATCGGCTATAACGAGGAAAATGACTCGGTCCCGACCATCTCGTTATATCGAGTTTCCACTGTACAAGCATAGCATCATGCACACAGAGATGATCACTGTAAAGTATGTAGAGGGAGACGTCTGGTCGAGTTTAGACCACAGTTAGAGATCGACGTATATAAAGCTGTGCTATAATTAACCCTATTTTAACTGGGGGGTCAAATTGACCCCCTTCTCGACATTTCACGCCACGATTCTGCAACGCGCAAAGATTTTGCCGCGTCATTTCATGACTTTTTTTCATTGAAGTCTCCCGCATATTTTGAGACCAAATTTGCGACGTCCGGGTACACCGTTTTGAAGTTACACAATGTTTTGCAAGTATATGCATGTCAACCTGAAAACAGCTCAAATTCATGATTTCTGTGCAAATCCTATGCAAATTGTGGTTTGTTTGTTTGTTTGTTTGGTTTTTTTTTTTTGGTTAATTGATATAAATTAGATTATTTCAACTTTTAACCATTGAAATTAATCAATTCTAATGTAGATAAGCTTGAAAAAGTGCCTGCAACAAATTTTGGAAAAAAAAACAAACAAACAAACAATGGAAAACAAAAGATCGAAAAAAAAGTAAAATACATGAAAAATTAACAAAACAATAAAAAAACAAAAGAAACTGATTTTGACTGCGCTATTTTTTTAAAAGAAAATTGTTTGATGTGTCTTGAGGAACTCTGACACAAAAATTTAGCAATCCTTCGGTCTTTTTGTTGGAGTTATATGTAAAAATATAATTTCATGCATAAATTTGCGTAATTAATTTATTCAAAAATATAAGATCAACATTTTTTCTATTGTATGACCGTGTAATCTTGTAGTTGACATCCGGCTCTATTTTCAGGCAAAATTTTGCGGCGATCGCGCGATCGGCGGCCGAGATCTGAAGGGGGGGTCAAATTGACCCCCCCCCCGTAAAAACTTGGTCTCCAATAGCCCAGTTGAAATAGGGTTAATGCAATAGACTAGAAGCGTCTAGAAACTCTACACTGCTATTGAGTCGACAGCCGAATCACTGGCACTGTGTTGCCAGAAGGTGATCTCGATTGATACGGTAATAAAAAAAAAAATGGTGAAATTTGGTGATTTATATAATTGTGATGACCTATGTAGTAAAAAGGACTTTTATTTGCCACCACATTCGAGCATCCACACAGCTGGGAGAATACCATAGTGCTATTGCACTCCCACGTCATGTGTGGCAATCATCTAAGTAAGAAATAAGTGTTAATCCACTGTGACATTACACTTCTAGCTGAAGATCAACGTGCTCACACATCATGGAGATCGATCCCCCTTTTTAGCAGACGACAACAGGTACTATATTTGAACATTGTTTTTTATGAAAGTTACAGGTGACCTTAGGCATTTAAATTTGGCAGAGATCATCTTTGGTCTTTCTAAATATGCTGATCGATGTAGCTAAAAAGTAATTTCTAGCTTTTCTATTGATGCACACTTAGTATTTGTGTGAACAAAACGGAACTGCATATTGTCTTATGGAGATGAGTTCTAAATCCATTTCTGAACATTGTGTTTTCATGCTTTCCTCCAGATAAAAAGACGTAACATGACAGTTCTTCGGGAGTGATGGTGATTTAAAGGAACTCGGTAGGCCTATAGGGGTCATCATTTGGAGAACGAAGACAGATTGATAGCTGTACAGTCTCTGTCACACCACGAGGGTGCAGATCACCAGACTGAAGAAGTACATGTAACAGATGTGGCCAACGACTAGCCATTGAATGCAGGGTTGACGAATGCTGGAAACACCGGGCCAACATCAGCGAAGGAGCCTCTGAGATATGGACTTCCATTGCACTAACCCTGCTGTAAGCTATTCTGTTGTTTTCCACGATGATTAATGAAGGGAGACTAGTTTGAAATTGATTCACATTTATTTTACATTCTAGAGTCTCAGTAATTACATAAGAGGCTACATTAAGAGACTGAAAGCTTTGTTGGTTTTGTTTTGTTTGAAGAAATGATTTTCAAGTATTAATTATTCTTCATGGAGCAGTTTTGGAGCTGTCCTTCTCTCTGAAAATGAAAGCCTTGAGAGGTTAGTACTCGTATTTAAGAAAAATGTGTACTTGCTGTATCGACAGAAGTGAAAACCATGTTATGGTCAGTCTTGAGTTGTGTAGGCCTAAGTAGAGCTGAACGTTGCATATGGCAAATATGTATATTAAATGATTTTGCACTTCAAGTTTATAATGTAAACTGGAGGGACCTATTATCCTCATGCCATAATTTGTATGATTTGTAAAACCTTTAAATTTTACTTATTTGCCCAGGAATTCAACACACACATCACTCCAAGGGGGAGGAGATACTTCAATAGCTGATGGAAGGAGTTCTGACTGCTCCAAGGAGACACCTGCTTATCCAGATCATCGTAGCATATTTCTTGTTGATAATGGAAGCAGAAAACTGTACAGCGTAAGTTCAATTGTTTGAATACTGGTCTGGAAAACTAGTTTCCCATTGTCATGTCTTGTACTATACATTTCCATGCAATATAGCACCATCTAATTTGCCTGTTCACTTTTGTTTTTGTCTTCTCAAATATAGAGAATAACAGTCTAAAATGTGCCCCCCCCCCAAAAAAAAAAAAAAAAAAAAAAAAAAATGAAGGGACCGGTAAGTATAATGTTGTAAATGAAGTGATAGTTATAGATTTAAAAATAAAGACTGATATACTTGTATGAAACATGTAAACAGAGTGTACCTACAAGACTCCGCGCTGACTTATTTTCCTGGTAGCCCCATTGGGCCACATGTAAATGATAATAGTCCTAATACTTATGATATAATTATAATAATGATGAATAAAAAAAAATGGAAATTGATTTGCCATAAAGTTCGATGGATAATCACATCTTGTATTTTTCTACTAACTGTGCACATCCACACTTAACCCATCTGCATGAAATTTTCATTTGTATTAACTGATATTTGGTGTAAGAAGCACATGAATAAATGTACTTGAAACAGCGGTACTGAATAGCAATAGAAATTAATGCCAAGAAAAAAAAAAACATGAAAATAGTTCAGCCCCTTAAAAGATTGAAATGAGGGTCAATTTTTTGATGTTATATATTTGCTTCGTAGAATATGATTAACATTCTTCTTGCTTTCTTTTTAAATTCAAATACCCAAGTAGTGAGCAAAAGACGCGTTGAAGCCAAGGCAGTTGCGATGCAGTACCCCACTTTGTGAGACACCACACAAGGTGCACAAGGATATGTAAGTTTATACTCATAAGTTTATGTGATCTACAACTTTTTAGCCCTCTTTAGCAGAAAGCTTAAGTGACATACATGGTATCTTATTCATCTAGCTTTTAAAAACTTGAACATTTTCAACTTTTCTCCAGAGATAGTGGACAGAATTCAACCATACTAGGAGTTGATCATCCTTGTTTAGTTAGGGGGCAAGGACCCAAAGTTGTTCAGGATATAGTCATGAGCCCCCCCCCCCCCCCCCAAAAAAAAAAAAAAAAAAATGGCCTTTACAGGGAAATTAATTGCATCTATGTCTTAATTAAATCATTGGGCAAATATACAGGCAATGTGGCGGCTTTTGATAATCTTTGATGTACATGTTCATAGATGTCTAATAAATTTTGTGTGCAGATTGGTCTGATTCCATGACTTAGGTTGGATGTACGTAAACTCCAACGTAACGTAATGTAACGTAAGCTCCAACATGCCAGTTGCGCCGTTCATTTATTATAAACCTATTCTCGTTTTCTTCCATAAGAATGCCACTACATGTATTTCTACTGCTATCAGATCTTCATCAGTTATAGTCAACTCTGTGCCAAAGTGAAATTTGTTGAGACTCGAGAAAAAGCTTTGACCTACAATGCATTCTTATATTTCAGGAGTACCTGTATGACAAGGATCTCGGGATTCATTGAGTATCGTTTGGAGACCTTGAGGAGCTATGACACCACTCATCAACTCAGGCAGAGAGAGAGTAGTTGCAGCTCCCACCAAGCCCCTGACTGAACACAATTCCAACGTTAGATTAGAAGCCCAACGAGAAGAGACAGCTACCATCGGTGTATAGGCCTACGTACATATCCTTGCTTTTTCCTCTTTTGAGATACATTAAATGCTCCTCTGAAGTTGGAACTTACATTCTCGTTGAAGAGTCAGCCTCATCAGGCTCATCTGTAGTTGAACATGAAGCTGTTACCAGGACGTACTGCAGCACTTCAACACTAAAAGTAGAACAGGGCTCGTCGATAAAAAGAGTTTGTTTTGAAACTTCAAGCTGCCCTGAAAACAACCTTAGTATAGGGAAGATTTTATTTTCCCAAACAACTGGCAGTATTCACCAAATATTGTGATGACACAAAACGATCCAAATTCTGTATGTTCATCCATGCTTCCTTCCATGTGTCCATCTGTTACAGTTTCAGTAACTTTTTTGAACTTCAATCGTAACCAAACTTGGATAATAGGTGCACTATGGTAACTTTCCCCTTATGACACACTTTGAAGTCACATGACAGGGTCAAAGCCTCAAAAGTAAAAAAAACAAGGTCATTTGAGGTATAATTGTTAGTTTATCTTGGTTAACTGTTTTAAATTTTGTCAATTAGTGCTAGTTGATATTTAATTTGAATATTAGATGATCAAATATCAGTAACACAATAAACTGCATTTAGTCAGAAACTGGCTTTCTGGTGAAAAAAAGAAGATCTATTTTTAGGACAGAGACTGGTCGATCCATGTACTGTTTTCAAAATGTGGTCTTAACAACTGCTAGTGAAGTGGGTAATGTTCATTGTGTCTATTTTAAACTCAACTGAGCCAAAGGCTTGAGTGAGCTATTGCGATCGATCGCTTTTTGTTCGTCATGCGTCGTGCATAGACTTTTACATTTTCATCTTCTTCTCAAGAACTGGTGGGCGGATATCAACCAAACTTGGTGGGGATCATTCTTAGGGGGTAGGTACCAAAAGTTGTTCATGTGGAGCATGTGGCCCAGGGGGACAGCCCCAAGGGGAAAAGGGGGGTAATCTTTAAAAATCTTCTTCTCCAGACCCCAAAACAATGCAGTTAATATGTTATTTGTAGATCTATACATTTACCTATAAAGAATATAGTTTGTTCATGGAAAGACCCAAGTTTCGGTGGTGGGGGCCAAGGGGAAAAAACACATGTCCATCTTCTTCAAACCGGAGTCCAGATTTCAGTCAAACTTGGTTGGGATCATCCTTAGTGGGTAGGGTCCCAAGGTTGTTCATGTTGAGCATGTGGTCGAGGGGGGGGGGGGGGGGCAAGGGAAGATGGGAGAAACTTTTGTGCTCCAGATCCAAAAGCATTATAGGCAAGATATGGTGTATGTGGATATCTTTATAGGTGAAGAATATACGTTCATGACAATGCCTCAATACCTATGGTAACCTCCTTGGAGCTCGGGGGGGGGGGGGGGGGGGGGGCGGGCAGAGGATAGGGCCCCCAAGAGAGGAAAAAAAAATCTTGCTCTCCAGACCCGAAAGTATTACAGTCAAGATACGTTTTAAGTAGATACCTTAAAGATAAAGAATATTCATGAAATGTTGTTCATGACAATACCTCAGAAAACCCCTTTGGACAGACTGTTTTGTGTACTAACATCGGTCTTGTACTAGTCTGATTTCATACCTTGATACCACCTTCAGAAATGCATCCTTTCTGTACAAAATGGCATAATATAAAAAGAAAGTCAAAATCTGAAATTTTTAGAGAATTTGTTCCGTTTGTTGTATTTTTAGATCAGATTAATACATTACATGTACCTACATTTGTATTGGATGTTACATCACTGCAAGCCTCATTACATCTTATTCTTATGGACAGTAATGTGTTTGTGTGTGAAAGTTTATGAAATATACTCTGTAATAACGAAATTGTATAGGAACCACACACATTATCTCAATGAATTATTACTATATGCCTATGTTATAATCATTTGTAAGAAAGCAACCAGAGTCAGATTTCTCTAATTAAATTCCAAAATACATGTACTGTACATTTAGTACACAATCCTTGGGAATGAATTTCTGCTTTAGTTTCAGACTTTGCCTTGCGGCTACTCCTTGACACAGATTTCGAGTTGTATAGCCACATATAATTTATAGTTCTTAATACACTGTACAATAAAACATGCGTTATGAAGCTGAAATAATGAGAAGGATGAGAAAGACTCGAATCAAGTTTGTAGCCCATATTATACCAAAATTATGAATCATAATAAATTTGCTCTCATAGTGTTAAGTTGACTTGGTCATATGATTAAAGCTTTTGTGACTTGATTTGAGATAATTATCATTGAGAAATTTATAATGCATTTGGAGTTGGATTATTATACCTGTCCTAGCTGTAAGAAAAAACCAAAATCAACTGCCTAGTTCCTAGTATAGCAAAGTTATTCACATAATTAAAAAAATCGCTCCCATAGAGTTTATGTGTACCGTTTCTCTCCCCTCTCCCCCTCACCTCCCCCGCACCTTCATCGTTTTTTTTTATTCTATCACTTGCCGTGTCACAATTTCATGTGCTTAATGAGCTCATATAACAATGAATCATAACATAATTTTTTTTTGGTCCACCCTTTTGGGGTGCAAGTTCACAACACATGGCCATTTACGGGTTCAATTTTATATAAATGTTGTATATAAGGAGATATGCAGTTGTAGAGCTCGACTCTTGATTTATTTCATGCTTCCCATTGTGCATTGAGTGTTTTTATGTAACCCTGTATATTCATATGTTTATTCAATGCAGCAATTCAATTTCTTTTCAATTATGTAAGATTCATTTGTGATATTCATGATGCCTACATTAATTTGCTGCATTCGTTGGATGAATAAAATTTGAGATTTTTAACCTGATATTATTGCTTTTGTTTTAATGTATTTTCGTCACAGTTACATTATCTGCATACATGTAATTTCATTTCAGATTCATCTCCGAGACCTTGACTAGCTTTCGCTTGTCACGCATGCTGCACTAGGTTTGGTGAAAGCTAGTCAAAAGGGCCAGACCAGCAATAAGCTAGTCCAGCTGTTTGTACTAGCTCTATGTTAGTGTAACTTGACACCATCTACACTAGTTTAAAGCTAGTCGTTTTCTAGTCAAGCAGCAATGACTAGCCTTACTCAGCATAGTCCAGCATCCATTACAAGTCTCATGCTAGTCCAGCAGTCATGACTAGCATGGAAATCCAAAGCTTTGTAGTAACTTAGTTCAGCAGACATGACTAGCTTTGAACTAGTCCAGCACTCTTTGACTATCTTTTGCCTAACTAGTCCAGCAATCACTACTAACATGATGAGTAGTTTTATGCTCATTACTAGCTTGATTTCCCTAGTCCAGCAGTGTTAACTAACATCATGACTAGCATTATGCAAGTCCAGAAGTCATTACTTGCCTTGGCTTACCAAGTCCAGTAGTCATTACTAACTTCACGGTAGTCCAATAAGCAAGTCAAGCTAGCATTACTAGAATAACACTAGTCCAGGGTGACACCATCTGGACTAGCTTCTTATTAGTCCTGCCTACCAATTTAGGTTGTGTGTGTAGGGTACCAGCCAATTTAAATGCCCTTTTTACGAATTCGAAGGACACATGTGCAAATTTCATTGGTCGAAATGCTAAATTGAACGCACAAGTTGCAAGACAGACAGTTGCAAGACAGACAGTTACAAGACAGACTGTGCGATGACGAGGGGTTTTGCTAAATTGAATGAACTTTCTATCAAATTGAGTGACAAAAGTGAGAAATTGGCCGGGAAAACCTATAGTAATCCGTTTTGTTCATTGAAGAGTCCAGCAACACTAATTTCATACACGTTTTACTCACATCGCCGCGGTGCTAATTGTCACCCCAAACCTGATGCAGCGCAGCTATCTGTACGTCATGAGAATATGATGTAAAAATATTTTATTAAGGGCATGACAAGTAAAAATTTGATTCATAATACACAGATCTGTCTCGTCTTCTTAAACGCTGTGATACTTTTTTTTTCTGTTTAACCACATGATAAACATATTTTCTAGCAGTATTTTTTAAGATAAAAATTAATGTGTAAAGCGGGCGCATTTCATTTGGCGCATTTCATATCATTATTGTAAAATCAAGTTGCTTGAACTAGTATTTAAAATACGTACCGAGATGTGGAGAAAGCTGGCCACTGATGGGGTATTCTACTGATCTCATCAAAGGCGCTGCTCGGAATCTAGACGTACGATCCAGGTTTGTTGATTTTTTGACTTTTGATACGGCGCCCGCTAGCGGCAATGACTTTTAAGAAACCCTGGAAAGCTGCGTGCATAATAACATGTATAAATCGCATAAAGTCTTGTTAATGCGCTTTACAGACTATTGTTAGCCCGGTCACTGGATACATTATTTCCAACCAGCACTAACAGTGCTCATTCTCCACTCCCTAGGGAGCATTCCAGCCAGTCGCAGCCATTTTACAGGCGCGCACATGCTGATTTTTTGGTGGAGAGCAGCAATGTGGACAAAGTGCCTTCATGGGCTCGAACCCACGAACCATACCACGCTCATGTCGTTCACAGACGAGCGCTCTTATCCACTCAGCCACGAAAAACTGATGAGAACGCTGTAAGAAAATAATCACGTGTCAGATGAAACCGCGTAATCATAATCATGGATTATGAGGACAAATAGCCATAATACACAATTGCAAACAAACAAACAAACAAAAAGTTAGACCCTATCCATCACGTAAATTCTTTTAATTTCTATTCTTTGAGGTATACGGGATTTGCAAATTCATTGATTCACTTTCAGTGAACTATAGTTACTGTTCTTCCTGCATTGCTTTATACATTGTATAAGACAATCTTATAACAAGCAAAACCAATTAAATAGATATAGACTGAAACAAGTTGAACAACCTTGCATCACAGTGAAAAAGTATTAAGTAAAAGCACATTAAAGCATATCAACGCAAAAAAGGGCAATGATGCCGACCCAGGTGATTATCATTTTAGCGATAGTCAGCCATGCATGTCTACTATTATGCCATATACATTTACGCTTGAATAAATGAGCACAAAACATAATTATTTATAATTTTTACTCATCGTCACTCCCCCCCCCCCCCCCCGCTCAGTCGCATGCGCCCCCTCGCTGCCCGTGTATTATAGGTTTTCCCGGCCAATTTCGCACTTTTTCAGTCCAATTCCGAATTGCTGCATTCAATTTAGCACAATTTAGCCTAGATGACATGTTCGGTATTTCAATTTTATAATCTTTTCATTTAAATTCATTTTGGAGCATTCGAATTACCTTTAACATCATTCGAATCAGCACTTTTTCAGTTCAAATTCGTAAGACAAGCACCATTTCGCAAATCATTTAGTATGATATAGTCACATGATCACGTACACGCGCTGCGCTCATTCATTCGAATTCATTCTTGGGCATCCAATTTCGCATTTACTGCAGTCAATTTAGCAGACAAGTTAAATACTTTTATTCCTTTTTTTTTTCCATTTTTCATTCATCATAGGTATTGTTTGCAAACATAACATTTCATATTTTCGTATTCATTCCTTATTCTGATATCATCTTTGCAACAGTATTTTCAAAATATGTGTATGTGTTTATGATGTTCGATAACATTATTTTCATTCACAGATACATTCGTCTTGGGAGAAGGAGGTTTCAATTTACATCGTGATTATTTCTTTCATCTGCATGTTTCATTATTTTCATTTGGTGGGTGCTATATTGCGTTAATCATCATTAAGAATAAAGTTCTTGGATCAGCTCTAGCCATCAATTTGTCAAGGTTATTACCCTCAAATGCTTCTATGATTCTTTCCCTGTCTTCTTGAGAGATATACGCCTGTATCTAACTCGTGCTGCCATGACTGGACATAAGAAAGTGAAGTGAATCTATGGTACTGGTGCATGTATAGTTCTGATAACATGTATGAAAGAAGAGGGGCATTACAAAACAACAAACTTGAGTTATTTAGAGTCAAAGATACCTCTACTATATAGTTTGTGGATGAAACAAAAATTCACATTTAAATAGGTATAAATCACGGTTCTCACCTTTTCAAAATAGAAATAACATTATGCCAATTTGAATGAACATGTTTGGAATTTGACTGCCCATACGCGAAATTGAATGACTGAAATACCATTTTCCGCCAGTGCTGGCGAATTTAAATGACCGAAGAGCTCGTGCCAATCTGAATGCCCGTTTTACGAATTCGAAAGGCACATGTGCAAATTTCATTGATCGAAATGCTAAATTGAACGAACAAGTTGCAATTTTGAATGACCGTGGAAATGTGCAGTGACGAGGATTTTCGCTAAATTGAATGAACCTTTTATCAAATGGACTGCAAAAGTTCGAAATTGGCCGGAAAAACCTATATTAAATCTAAATTTGAGAGGTGTCTCGATCCCCCTAAAAAATGGCCTTTTATGGTTTTATACATTCGTATCACACTGTCACCATGCAGTAACCCCCCCCCCCAAAAAAAAAAAAAAAAAAACACACACAACAACAACAACAAACAAAAACCAAAACTATTTGAAATACATTGTATTGCACGCTATATATACAACTTCCACTTTTATGAGAAGATTGAGTAGGCCTATACTTACTGTTGTGTGAATCCCAGCTGTTAATAGTCCTACCTGACGTGATCGTGCCGACATGTGACGGATAGTTATTAGGCCACTTTAAAACAGTAATGATAATTAAGACAGAACAGTAAACTCTGGTAGGTCCATATACTCGTCACATAAACAATCACAATATTTTTCTTGTTTTTTTTTTTTTTTTTTTTTTTTGGGGGGGGGGGAGTCTTAACTTTGTTTATAAGTACAATGAGTGTCTTTCTTTACCTTTACATTTACCTTTACCGAGATCCCGATAAAAGGTGGATCCCACCTTTTATCAGTACCACTTTGTTTTACTTTTTTATTTGGGGGGGGGGGGGGTGGTACCTCGGCCATTTCAAAACCGATTTTCATCAAATAAACTTTTAACCCCTCTTTTAATCGTGGATATGGTCTTTAATACTTCATTCAAGTGGTTTCTAATTATCTTACAAAATGTTAAGACCTGAATTCTCATCTCAACCAAAACTATACCATCCCTCGAATGATTGTTTGTACAAATCCATACTCCATTAAATGGGGGGGGGGTGGAGAGCAGGTTGAGTTGATCAGAATTAGCATACTGCACTCGCGGTTCTATACCCCTCCCCCATATAGGGAAAAATCATTTGTTCCATACCTCCATGTTATGTGCAATTTCAGTTGCATTATTAATCTTCCCTATGTTTGAAATCTTGACTATTACAATCCCTGATTATTTTGTTCACTTGTGGAAGTTTTCACTGCATAGATATAATACACAATGATAGAACAAAGAAAAAACACTGTATAGATAGTTTACTTTAATACACATTTCAGTCACGTATTTACCATGCTTACAGCAACACATATCATTTGCTTGTCTGTTGATGTTCAAAAAGTCCCTAAATCGCGATATCATATGAAAAGAGTTCAGAATCTGAATTATAAATGATAGGGTGATAGCTGCCATGCATAAATGATAAAAAAAAAAATGAGTGCGCTTTTATCCCTTGTCAGGCTTCTCGTCTCAAATGAGACGCTCGGTGTGTAATATAAAAATAGATGAATAATGGAGCCTAAGGCTATAATTATAATAATAATAATAATAATAATTGATATGACACTCCATCCATTCATGTCTTGCTTCGCCTACTGCAATATTTTTCCTTGTTTAGCAATAATATTATAGTACACCGAATTCTATCCTTCCAATTTTCCATGCACTGCTCTCAAGTCTCTAAATAGTTGCATTCCACATGCTTGATGTATTCCACAAGATCATCCTAACAAATCCCAATTTTAACTCAGTACTAAAAAGCTTCCATCATTATTATCATTGTTATTGGTCTTATCATTTTCATCATCACAACTATTATAAAAATCATCAGCCAAGACGCGGCATTTAGCGGTTCGACCCATATATAGTGAGACGGGGCCACAAAAACTTGACAGCGGACTTCCAAATTCCCCCAAAAGGTTTTCTTTTTTGTGGCCCGATTAGGCAACTAAAATTCGAAATGGATCATAGTATACGTTTGCTTTTATTTCGGGCCGCCAAAATTTCAGATTTGGTGACTTCAACCGCCCCCCGGAGAAAGAAGTTAGTGTGGAGCACTGCATGGGCTATTAACATTATCGTTACTTCCGTTTTAAGGGTCTGAATTGAGAAAAGATGAAATACAATCTATTTTACCAGACGATGATATCGCGAAATAACATGACGTAGTCAAAATTTATAGAACATTACAGTTGGTTTCAAAAAAGAAGAAGAAGAAGAAGAAGAAGAAAGAACCAGCAATAGCAGGCCATCACGCCTATAGTCAAGGCCAGTTCAATCAAATTAAATTGAACTGAATTCATTTCCATTCAATTCAATTCAATTCAATTCAATTCAATTCGATTCATTTCAATTATTTTCATTCTCTTTTTCCAACAACACATAACACAGGATAAATCAGAAATTGTATCATAAGCATTACATTCGAATTTGCAAAGGATACTATAGTAAATGATACAGTTCTAAAAAGGCATCAGGAGATTCCGCAAAATACAAAGTTATGCTTCAGTTGAGGAAAAGAAAAGAATTGGGAGGTCCGCTAAAATGTACAGTTGTATGCTTACATCCCCTAAACATGTGTGCTGAATAGCTCGATCTCTCTGATTGGCCAGTGAGGAGGAAACGCAGCACGATGCTGGGCGGGGTGAGAGGTGTGAGTGGCGGCTTGTCCGATATCCACTCTATGCATGCAGTGAATCCTCGTGCGACAATGGGCTGGGCCCCGGCGGCCGAGGGCGGCGCGAATGATGAATGTTTTTGTCACGTTCGCAAATTGCAGAATTTGACTAACCACTGTGACAGGAGCAGCTAGCTGGGGTAAGTATACAGTACACACCGTCAAAATCTTCCCTTCTTGAAGTTAGGTACTTGTGTAGATATGATATTATTATTAAGGCAATTGTGCACAATATATGGAGGCCGATATTAATAAAGTGAAAACAAAAACAACAACAAAAACGTGAAAAGCACTCGCGCGATCGCGCTGCTGCCGCCCGGCATTTCGCACCATCTTGCGCATTCTCATAACTTGAAAAAAGACCGGGGACGCGACGACAGCAGCTAGCTAGCCCGGCCCATACTAGTAACCCACGGCCACGAGCTCATTGTGTACTACACCGGCAATAGCAGTCCTTTCATGAAACATCGCATCGATTGTAAGTACCAGCCAGTGACACCCCGAGACAATTAGACTAAATCTAACGTTAGAGGAAACTCGGCAAATTGCCACGTGAATGAATTTTGCTGGAAAGCTCAAATCACCCAAACTGAATTAAACCACTAGGTTTTCTATTCTACAGTCCAGCCACTGCACTGCGCCTTCTGAAGACGGAGCCACTCTGACCCCGGGACGCTCCTTGTAATTTGTAAACTTGTAACCGTGTGGGTACACAGTTGGTAACCCAACGCTCCATCCAGCTCCACCTTACCAAAGTAAAGAGCTCAAATGCAAGTTACAGCCGTTAATTATGTCCCTAGATCCTCTTCTAGGTCGTGAGTGTACTTCATGTTTGATCTAGTGTACGTGTAGATTCTACAGATCTAGTGAGCAATACAATAGCACGTGTCCAAACAATACAATCGCACCACACCATACCAGCACTCAGCAGTAGGGCCTACGCTGATACACCACAAGGTGGCCTGTACTTTATTGAAAGAAAAAGAAGAAGAAGAAGAATACACCAATAGCAAAATGGAAGTGAATTGAATTTATGGTTTTGCGTGTGTGTGACCGAGTCTATTTGAGTAGCGGTATATTGCCTGTCTTAACTCATATAGGCCTAAATAATTTCCATTTTTTTAGCTGTAGGCCTACGTTAGGTTGGATCCTATGGCTATGTGTGATCTTGAAGGCAGCTTTCCATCCATTGATATTCTGCAGGTGTGGTCTTGGAGACAATTTCAATATAAATTAGAGAAAGTAGGTCTTGTTCTAACAAGACTATATTAATATTAATAAAAGTATAATATTTATGTTACTGTGTGTGTGTGTGTGTGTGCGCTGACATTCGTCACTGTTCTACTTCTAGTACTATAAATGTCAATATTTTTGTGTGATTAATTTTTCATGCTGAGCGATTCAAGAACATTTCCGGGTTCTTGAATTTGCGCTGGGCAATTGTCAACCTATTCAGAACATGAAGAGAAAATTGTGAAGACGTTTTCATGAGTTTTAGAATTCTCTGTAGTCAGAAGTAGTGCGAAATATGCAAGAATTTGATGTACTGCAAAAATTTGTGCATTTACAATAACCAGGAAAAACAAAATGATCAGTAATACCCCATTTATTATCATTAATTCTTATATTACAATAGGTAAAACTAATCTCTCATCTTTTTTTTTTTTAGTTTCACACATTAGATATCATAAGTACAGGTTTCATGACATTTGCTGAATGTGACAATTGCTTCCATGAACTATCTGCACACTAGGCCAAACATGTATACTTCGTATGCTACCCACAAACATTGTATCCCTAACCCTAATCCTATTAAATCCTCACTTCAATTCAAGCTACCGGTACACCTAAAACCCTTAAGTATCAACCCTATTGTGTGTATTGTGTAATTTGTATTGTGTTTCACCTTACCGTCTGCTTTATGACTGAATATCTCCTTTCCAATTTTTTCTCAATTGCGAGATCGATGCTCAGTGCTTAGAAATGTTGTAATGAGGGCTTTATAAATGATATTTATTTATTTATTTATTATTATTATTATTATTATTATTATTATTATTATTATTATTATTATTATCATTATTATTATTATTATTATTATTATTATTATTATCATTATTATTATTATTATTATTATTATTATTATTATTATTATTATTACAACCCTAACCCTACAGGACCTTGGAGAGAAATAAGACCAGAGCAATTGTCGCAGTCGTATTCAGCAAATGTTGTGTCACCGGTAGAGTCTTACATTTTAGGATTGGTATCCATCCACTGGTAGCTTCTGCAGTAGGACTGTCAGACCTGCGAGTGTAGTTGGGACTCATTATGTGTCCATGCCAGAGGGCTGATTGGTGTGATAAATGATGCCCAAACCTGGAGTGGTTTTTAAAGGGAAGGTAAACCCAAAGAGCAATGTGGATTGAGTGAAAGCAGCAACATTAGTAGAACACATCAGTGAAAGTTTGAGAAAAATCGGACAATCGATGCAAAAGTTATGAATTTTTAAAGTTTTGGTGTTGGAACCGCTGGATGAGGAGACTACTAGAGGATATGACGTATGAGTGGACAACAATACAAAGAAAATATAAAGGATATTCAACAAAAATTCACTTTTCTAGAATTATGAAAGAGCAGTGGACCAACCGCTTTCAGAAAGCAGGGGGAATAATTGCTACCCTTAACATATGTCAATATCAAGTTGATGGAATTTGTAATTTTCATGAAAAATGGATTTTTGTAGTATTTTCTTTATATTTTCTTGATATTGTAGTCCACTCATACGTCATAACCTCTAATAGTCTCCTCATCCAGCAGTTCCAACATCAAAACTTTAAAAATTCATAACTTTTGCATCGATTGTCCGATTTTCTTCAAACTTTCACTGATGTGTTCTACTAATGTTGCTGCTTTCACTCAATCCACATTGTTCTTGGGGTTTATCTTCCCTTTAACCATACAGTACAAAATTTGCTCTTGGCCCTCTTTTTCTAGTAGAGCAATGTCACATGACAACTTTGAGCAGAGTAGAGCACAGACATACTCCAATGGCTTATCTGGAAAAAAAAAATAGGAAAGAAGCAGGGCAATATCTAGTGGATCTATCTGCACTTGGATTGTATCTCTTTAATAGGGTCAAGTTATTTTTGTTGGGTGTCATTGTTTTTTCCTTATTTTACCTAGACCTGATTGTCAAAATTGGATGGTAAGAATGCTTCAGATGCTTCCTCATTCTATTTTGAAATTGATTAAGAAACTATTAAATGATTCAGCAGATATAGAAATTGTGTCTAAACCTCAAGGGGAAATCAGAGACAAATCAAGGTTAGTCTAAGAAGAAAGAAAAATCTCACAATTATTGTATTCTAAGCACAAATGAAAGTTTGATCAAAATCAAATGAAAATTAGTCAAAGGAAGTTGTGAAATTGTGAAAATTTCCCTAATTTTCATGAAACATTTGTTCAACAGTCAACATGAGTATTCAACCATTTAGTATAATTGTTATTAAATTGCCATTTGTTTTTATGGAACACAATATGCCTCAATTTAAAATCCTTATGTATCTGACTGATCATTATTTTTGAGTTATACAACCAGGAGTAACATACTTTTATACATTTAGACAAAAAAAAAAATAATTTTCACAATTTATTTGGGGTATATCATCAATTAAAAACTGTGAGGTGATGACATCATGAGCTCAATCATGGACATTTATATTCGTTATCATATCAACTATTTCAGAACTGACTGTACAAACATTAGCAAGTCTTTGAGATTTCAACTTCCTTAATACTTTGATTTGTTTTTGATCAAATTTTCTCTGATGTCCTTGTCATATTTTACTCTTCCTTTTCATACTCTCTTTTAATAGGGAATTTGATATTTCAACTGTATAGGGACAGCTCACAAGTAAAGTTCCATAGTGACATAATTCCTGAAATGCTTGACTTTTAAGACTTCATTAATTGAACCAAGTTGGTTTCTTCTTCAAAGCACAGACTATAGAGTTTGACTATACACTGTATGTAATTTTTTATCACATTTTATTAATTCCAACCAACTGAAAATGTAAAGAATTGTAAGCTTAGATATTCACAGCCTTGTACTTACCTTTTTGCATTTCTGTATGGTTTTGCAAGCCTATTGTACATAGATTAGTCCAACACTCATTAAGATTTTTGCCTTAATTTGGGATCTTGAAAGTAGTGCAGTCCATAAATTCTAAATAAAGCTGCACCATTTGGAATTTAGGCACATACAATGTAATTAACAACAAGAAGGAAACCTTTCAAAAATGTTGTTGTTTACTGCTTGTGTAGTGCATGTGTAATGTATAATGCCAAACGTGGAGGTTGAAATCTCTTCTCCCACCTCCCCGTCCAGGACATGTATACCTTGTTGGGGCTCTGGCTGTGTGGAAATTTTCCGGTGATATAATACATGGAGTTAGTTGTAGTATCCAGACCCCTTTCTTTGCCTGATCAGCCCGTGTTCTCCCAATACCTGTCTAGCCGACAATCATGTTTATACAGGTCTACAATAAACAGACAAATGGTGTATGACATTCATCGTGGCAGTGGGAGTTGTTGTACATCTAATCCCCGAGTGGTTGTATTATGTCTGGGGAATCCATTATATATCATATATGCCTGTCTACTCCCCGCCCCCCCCCCCCCCCCCCCTTTCCGGAAAGTGTTACCATGGAATGATGTAGATTTGTATGTCCTCAGCAAATATGAAATACAGTATGCAATTGGTTTCAAAATGATGTATTGCCATCATCAATTTACTCACTGGTGGATGAGATAGCTTTTGCTATAAATTTCACTCAAAAAAATATATTAAAAACATACAAGTATCCATAAAGATGAGTGAAATTTCAAGGGTACTAAAGCTGCATCTTTTCCATTGTGTGTGTGTGTGTGTTTTTTTTAGTTTTTTTTTTTTTTTACATAGATCTTGTTCACCTTTTTCTGGTGTGGGTCTCGTGGAAGTCGTGGGATTTGAGCAAATTAATTACAAGACAAAAAAGAAAAAAAGAAAAAAAGAGAGAGTTAACCAAAATGAATGAGAGCCTGTAATGTTGGCTTTGAAGATAACTTTTCTTCATCTTAAGTTCAATTAAATAGTGCTGAAAACCAATTATAAATCTCAATTTTATCAACATGTGATATTTGTACCAATCCAAGAGCTGTCCTGTGGTTGTAGGACGCTACCAAATATTACTATAAGTCAGCTACTGTAGTTTCAAGTGCAGTATGATTGCTTCATCATTGTTGGAAGGCATGGAATATTAATGCATTAGTGTATAGTACATCAAAGAGTCTGACTATCACAACTACATAACTGGAGGGGTTATGAAAGAGTGTATAATGCAACAGGCAACGAAAGGATAAACTTGAATGGCATACAATTTGTGGTGAAGAATCAAATCTGCTGAAATGCTAATCATGCAAGCTTGTATGCTGGTACTTTTGAACTCAATTCCAAGTATTAGAAAGTTTCAGATTCTCTTCATGGTGAAGTGGTTGTGGTGTACAATGAAAAAAAAAAAGAGATATACTTTCCAATAAAACAGCTTACACTGTGTAAATGATGGTTATGTGGTCATTTCATCAAATAATTAATAAATTTTAGGAAGTTTAGTAAATTAATAAAATTTAGGAAACTTTAAAGGGGATGGCTAGTAACTGATCAGTGGGAATGCTGGGGGATGATTGTTCTAATCCTTGTGGGATTCATTGAAGAGTACATTATTTTTGTGTGAAAATTATTTGCTTCAGAATGGTCTCATATTCAAGTAATTAATGTGCAGTTTAATGTTTTCAGGTTAGCATGCCTGTACAGTGTCGGGGCGATCATTAAAGGGCCGTTAACGGTCGCCCCATCACTGCACAGGCATGCTAACCTGGAAACATGTGAGACCATTCTGAAGCAAATAATTTTCACACAACAATAGATATATAATGTACTAGTTCTTAAATGAATCCCCCAGCATTCCCACTGATTCCCACTGATCAGTTACTAGCCATCCCCTTTAAATGCCCCTGTTAGTATTAAAACTCTCTGGCTCGGGCCAGGCCTGAGCTAATTCGTAAAACTTGAGTTAATGAATGGGTCGGGCCAAAGTGGCCTGTGCCAGGCTCAGGCCTGGCGCCGATCAAAGAATTTACGAACGATAGCAGCAACAGGCTCAGGCTAAAATTCCTTGCATGGTCAAAGGTCACAAATACAAATTGTACCTGTCCGTGCCTCTCCTGGAGCGCATGATATGTTCACTTACCATGGTAGTTATCCCTTACGTTGCCAAATTCTTGAATGGGTCATTGCAAAAGTAGCGCCGCTCTGCTAGTAAATACTATACATGTACATCATAGTTATTTGAATCAATTTTTACTGCCTGGCATAGGCCAATTAGTTCAGGCCCAGGAGATGGCCAAAAATTACTTAAGGGGGTCTTAGGAAACAGACTAGGTGTGCTACAGGCCGAATATTTTGGAATAACATATGAATAGCCGCGTTTACACTTACTAACATCGCGGTTTTTAAAATCGCAATATTTTGGTTCCACCGTTTACACTTGCGCAAAAGCATGCAAAGTTTGAGCTTCACGAAACATCACAATTTTTTGGTCGGTAGTGCGCATGCGTAATTTACCTCTTTTCAACACGGTAGCTGAGTGGAAGCGCGCGCTATTCTGTTCGTTTTCACTGCAATGCAGTATATTTTGATCACAGCTAGCTGGTTAGAACGTTGAGCCAGGGCTTTTTATCAGTACAATACACCAATGCACACATAAATTTGTGCTTCTCGAGACTGTTTACTTACGGTAAAACTATATAGCTTGCTGTATTAGATCACATACGTAGTAGGTGTGTAAAACTTCATCTAAGTATGGAAAAGTTGATGACAACAGCATTCAGGAGGATCATGAAATTTCGCCGATATGTCAAAAGTGCATGAGAAGTAGGACTTGGAAGTTAGGACTGGTATTTTATCAGCTGACAGCAAGAATTCACACTTATTACGTACTCCTGTATTCCACAAGCAACGTATGTAGACAGCAGTATGGGCACTCCCACAATCAACGCATTTCTGGGAGAACATTATTTTGTTAAGTCGTCATGGGGTGATGATACGTGGTTGGAGAACTTCAGGTTTGCTACTAGTAGTACGTAGTTTTCACGTACTAGTTTCATCAGGGAGAGTGAGGTGAGAGACCACGAGCCGATCGAGGATCGCCGTTTAGACCTGTACACTGTACCGTGTACTTAGTACTCTGGCCAGTGACCGACGTACTCTCTACACGTTCCAAAGAGGGATCGGGAGCGCGCGTAAACTCCCGGTGCAATCCGATACCGAAAGTCACGTGATGAAAAATCGCGATATTTCTGCAGCTTGGGTTTACACTCGCTAACTTCGCCTCAAACTTCGCGATGTTTCAAAAAATCGCACTCCGGCTGGTGATTTTTCTGGCGATGTTTCGAGGGCGTTTGGGTGTAGTTGTTTAGCAACTTGCACCCAATTGTCGCGATTTTAGAAAAATCACGATTTTTCCAAGCAAGTGTAAATGGGCCTAATGAAAGGCTGAGGTAGAGAGAGGCAGGGGGAGGGGGAGAAAGAGGGAGAGAGAGAAAAGGGGAGAGGGGACAGTAGGGAGACAAACTCCTTGGAAACACAAACAACGAATTCTCGCTATCGCCAATGACGTAAAAAGTACCCGGATGTGGCTTTTTCGTCAAGATTTAGTGCACTTGGTAGCAAGGGCACTTCCGGCGAGGAGCATAATTTGCACAACGCTAGTGTGCGCGTACGTGTACCTTACCTATAGCGCCGCGCCGACCACGGATACTAGTACAGTAGGCGGCTGTACCGCCCGAGCCAGGGATACCAGGCCTGTCATACTCATACACTGTAGTCGAGTCCCCGCCGGCGGCCGCCCTTGCATTAGCATGCACCACTGCACGCGGCGCATAAGCTAACACATACCGGTACAGCGTACTGCTTGATCATGCGATCGATGTGCACATCACAGATCAGTCATCTCTGCATACGCTGAAAATATGCTGGAAAATATTCACCCACCTGGATATCGTCATAGAATGCCCATCTTTTTTTTTATTTGTTCTCTGTTGAAATGTCGCGAACACAATCGGGAACAAACAGTGATCTCGAACTTATCCTGTCTCCGAAGCAATTTCTTCCAAGTAAGTACATGTGTACAGTACAGTACGTACAATGTACGACTGTACGTAGGCACTAGGCCTACTACAGTGTACCTAGTGCTACTACGACCCCGTTTACAGTGCGGGGCCGGGCTCGGCCGCGGCTCGGCCGCGGCTGAGCCTTGCCTCAATTGCGCGGCCGAGCCTCGCAATTTTGTCCGTTTACACTGCTGGGCTCGGCCGCGCTTTTAATTCAAACCTTTCAATATTTTGTCGTAGTGGCGCTCTGCTTGTAAACAAACGCAATTTGGTATAGCCTGGTTTTCAGACCCTTTGCCAACTGGATTCCGTGGCGACGAAGTCGCCACTCGGGCAAAGGCCTTTGCCGAAGGAAAAATCCTTTGCAGGACAAAACCACCTTAAACTATACTAGTTTTCCACGTTGAGGGGGTTAATATCGTAAATAGCGAAATAGTACGGGCAGGGGGTCTGGAAGCCAGACTAAAATTGGCCGCGCATTTGGCCCAGTTTGCGTTTACACCAAGAAGAGGCCGGGCTCGGCCGCAGCTCGGCCGCGGCCGAGACTACCTCCCGAGCGAGGCCAAATGCGAGGCCAATTTTGGCCTCGCATTTGGCCTTTTGCGCGTTTACACTGAAGCGGGGCTGGGCTCGGCCGCGGCTCGGCCGCGGCCGAGCCTCGCACTGTAAACGGGGTCTACCACTACTAGTAAGTTGCGCGTGCACGTACTGCGCTGTGTAGTCACCCGCAAACTTCAGCCACGCGGCCATGTCACGTCTCGCATGCCAGTAAAGGGTCCTATTTCTGCAGATTTTTTTCATTTATTGTCATGCGAACAACACATGGCAGCTTCGCAGCAACAACCAATAGTCGTATTAACAGCAATTTTTTAAGAATGGAGAAATTTCAAATCATATCAAAGCTGTAATTCAAGTCGAGAAAACAGGAAGTACACGTAGAAAACGGTCGGTTGTGTGTGTAAATAGCATTAGTCACGTATCACACACGTATGAACGGAAGTGACTTTGCTACCGGACTATCCCATAATACACCATAAATGATGCTTAAATCAACATCCGGGTACTTTTTACGTCATTGGCGATAGCGAGAATTGATCTGTATACCATTGTTCCAGGGAGGTGCACCCCCCCCCCCCCCTGATTGCTCTGACACCTCTATTGAACATTCTCCCAGAATTGGATTGGAGACACCATTGAAAATGCCCTCACTTCCGTGTTGTAAACCAAGAAATATGTGCAAAAGACCCAGACAATGAAAACTGATTTAATTGCATTTGAACATAAATTATATATTTGTATTATTATCCTCTCCCATATATCTGTGTCGATCTTGCGACCTTTCTTACATTCTGTATGTGATATGTATACGTCTACGTACAATTTCCAGCCTCCAAAGAAACAATCAGATCATGCTCTATGGACCATGTATGCACTAATAATCCAGCAGAAAAAAAAAAAAAATCCTGTTGCATGCACATTTCATTGTCATAAATGAGAAAAAAAATTTAATCCCATTTAACATACAATACAATGTAAATGCATTGAGCTTGTTTCTACTGAGAGCACCTCACCTCACCATGCATCATCGCAAATTTTGTCCCCCTCATTACCTTGTATTTTACGATCACTCGAGCTGTTTCTACTGAGCGATAAAATACGCGGTGATGCGAGGTGATGTGCTAAATGCGGTGAATCTGGAAGTCGCATATTTTCAGGTCACAGTAATCACAAGCCCTGCCAGCGCTACCACTGCCTCTGCCATTTTGTGGTAGGCCACCAAGTTTCGTTAAGTCTTTCTGTCCAAAATGCCCATGGACCAAGATTTCTTGCCACTTGGTCATTAGAAATCGTTGCCGGTCAAGAGTTCAGTTAATGCTCTCCCGGGACTCCGACATACTAATGTTAGTATTCCAGCGAAAATGAATTAGGGAACCTACAACTTTGAGATGCTACGATTTTATGGGAAAATGGAACGCAGTGTAAAATCAGAGCAGAGTGTAGTAGATCCTATCGTATACTAATAGGCTGTTGGGCACGCAAACAATAGACGATGAAAGCACGCAATTCACATGTACTACCACTTCATATTTAGTAGGAGCAAGGAGGTACTAGGCGAGCTCGCATAGTACTTAAGTACCTCCTTGGTAGGAGTTGGTACAGTGTACAGGGAAGGCATGATGCGTGCGAAACTACAGTTGTACAGTCGCTGTGTACACACGGAGTGTGC
Source organism: Diadema setosum (assembly GCF_964275005.1). NCBI lineage: Eukaryota > Metazoa > Echinodermata > Echinoidea > Diadematoida > Diadematidae > Diadema > Diadema setosum. The sequence goes on from NC_092697.1 coordinate 17,004,425, forward strand.
GATGAATAGATTGAAAAGCGCGAGGCGGAAGCTGCAAATAATTTGAGACTTCCAGTACACCGCGAATTTCATACCTGATGTGTTTCTACTGAAAATCGTCCCTCGCATCACCGCGCATCGACAACCTCAAAAGGTGGACGATGGAGCACCTCGCATCACCGCGCCATCAGCCACTACCCAATCTGTTTCTGCTGAGGAAAAATTTGAGGTGTCACCGCGCATCGCTGCGCATCACCGCGTATCACCACGAATCACCTCGCATCGCCTCGCATCACCTCAAATTTTCCTCACTCAGTAGAAACACGCTCATTGAGAGCTTTCCTGTTCATTTAGTTTCTGACAGGATGCAGTTTGGGATGCCCTTGGGTACCAAACATAAATCTGCCATTCTGTTTTAAATATGATTACTAGCACTTTGCCAGTATTAGTTTCAAAGAAAACGACGGGTGAAAGCATTTTTTAGTTCTTTGTCCAAGAAGACATTATCACACTAATGTACCCCAAAAACAACAACATCAAACCTCTATTAAGTGCTTATTTTTAAGCATGGATCTTGGGTCTTCCAAAGTATATTAGAAATGAGATTCTGTTGATTTCTAAAGAATAGAAATTTTAAGTATCATTTAAAAAAAATCATACAGTACATGCTGTTGTAAAAAAAGTGTGTACACTTCCTCTGCATTCCCTCAAAACCCTGTAACTTGCCATTATAACCAATGATATCATGCAGGAAAAGATGAGAAATTACCTTCCACTTCTTGAACAGATCAAATCTACCAGCAATGTTGTTTTATTTTTGTTGTTGCTATCATTCCCTGAATGATTATATTATTTTTGTAATTATGTATGCACATCATGTGTAAATGCCCATGTTGCATTGGGATAATGTTGCTGATTGCTTAAAGGACAAGTTCACCTACATAAGGCGTGACAGAATGTAGCAATATTAGTAGAACACATCGTTGAAAGTTTGAGGAAAATCGGACAATCCGTTCAAAAGTTATGAATTTTTGAGGTTTTTCTGCAGTTGCCGCTGGATGAGAAGACTACTGCAGTGTATGATGTCACATGCGTACAACAATATAAGGAAAATATAAAGAGAATTTCACAAAATTTCATCTTTTGTAAAAAGTACACATTCCCTTGACTTGTAGCAGACAAATGTTATGGGAAATATTATTCTCCCTGCTTTTAGAAAGAGGCAAGTCAAGTGCTCTTTTATTATGTGAAAAAAAAGTGAAAAAATGTTGAATTTTCTTTACATTTTCTTTATACTGTTGTACTCATATGACATCACATGCTTTAGTAGTCTCCTCATCCAGCAGTTCTGACACAAAAATTTTAAAAATTCATAACTTTTGCTTCGATTGTCCAATTTTCCTCAAACTTTCACTGATGTGTTCTACTAATATTGCTGCATTCTCTCAATCCATATTTTTATGAAGGTGAACTTGTCCTTTAAATTTTGCCACCATAATAGCAATTTACTGTAGGCCTATTGTACGAGCTGAATTTTCGCGGTGGTTTTATTTTCGCAAATTTCGCGAATCGCCTTTCAATCGCGAAAATAACAACACGCGAAAATAACAACGCGCAAATAAGCAAGTTCAGTTAGACCCTCGCAACCGCGAAATTACCAACACGTGAAAATGTCCTCGAAGTACCAATTCGTGAAAATATCTATACGCGAAAATTTCAGCTCGTACAGTATATGCAGCTCACCTCCCTGGTATATCTTGCAAACACAAGATGAACGAGATATGAAACTCGTCAGACTGACGAGTTAGGTGATACGCTTGGGGTTATCAGATGTCGGTCATCTGTGATCGACAAAGAAAAGAATGTGATATAGACACCTTGAAGTTATAATTGAGTTTGCATGCAAAACCGTTTCCCTAACCTCTCGGCCACGGGACATCCACGGAAATGGTAAGGCAAAAAAGAAATGTATAGATATTACAGGGAGAAAAGTCAATGCCCACTCAACCAACGTGGCCGCGTGAACATGTATTGCATTACTAGACGGAAATGCGGCCTTGTAACTACTGATGTCGCTATGCCATTTCTGGCAACTTGGGAAAAATACGTGCCGTAAACATAAAACCTATAATCGGCTGGTTTTGATACCTTGCCTTTAATCACAATTTTCAGTGTGATGACGTCATCAAAGTACAAAACAATGATGTGGTCTTGAAAGACAATTGTTCAAAGTACAACACCTTCGTCGTCGTCATTACATATTATGATCAGTTTGACAAAGTCAGCCTGCAAAATTTTGCAGCAGTCGAAGCAATATGGTCTCCAACACAAAAAAGAGGGATATGGTGTGTGTGTGTGTCTGTGTGTGTGTATAGGTGCGTTTATATACGAATGTGATTTCTACATGGACGATATATGTAATACAAAATTGAAGAAAAAAAAAGTAAAATAGCTAAGTAATTTGTTTCGTGATCTTGTGGGGTTCGAACCCGCACGTGTGCAACCTCACGTCTCTGAGACGTCGCCTTTAACCACTCGGCCATACGTCTCGACGAGAAAAAAAAGAGGAACGTAAACTTATGTATGTGAAAGATGAATCAGGAATCGTTTTGTCCACATTCCATTCTCATTTTCAGTTTTAAACTGCAAAATTGTCAAACTAATAAGGAGATTTCAAAGAATAACATGCATGATTACTGCAGCTTATTGTCTCAGTTACCACACACTTAAGTTACAGAGGAAATGGAGCAAAATCATCTGAGATAAAGGTGCTTAAACGTTGTCAAATTAATGCACATAAAAAAAAAAATCACCTCCCATAGAGATAACACGTAAACTTGTCTGATTTTGAGTCTTTACCTTTAATAACAATTTGAAGTATGATGGTAAATCTTCTTGAACCAAGAGTGTGGAACGCAAGCTTCTACGTGAAAGGTGAATCATGACGATCACCCGTGACTGACACATCTTCAAAGGGATCTGTTATTAGAAGTGGAAGCCCTCGTGCCAAGCATATTGTCTCAGCAATTCCAAAGCAATGATACCCTTACATTTAGGTATACCATAATTTCCCTCTGAAATCAATGGTATTATTTATGTACAATTGCTTGCCTTGTCCACAAACTTTGCTTTACAAACTTTCAGTGAAAGGTGTCATAACATAATTCTGTAACCGTCCATTAGCAGTGATTGACTACATAAACCAAGATGATAAATATCAATTGAACGGTTAGCGCGTATAACTAAGGGGGATTTCAGCCTGATGTTGTGTTATTCACTGCTCAGATACCAACAACACTCATCACCTACGGCTACGTATAGAGAAACAGCCATGACGAAAATAAGTTTTCCTTTTCTTTGGCAGATAGACACACAACCCCTATAACCCCTATAACTGACATGGAGGGACATGAAAAAGTTCATTACTACTACTGAACAGTGATGCCTTCTACTCATGTGGCACAAGATACCTCTATAGCAACATAAAACCTGTCTACAACTCCGTTATTGCGTCAAACAATAACATCCTGGAATTTCAAAGAGATGAGCGAGACGCCATACACCTGGCCTAGAGTTAATTCATTCAGTTGCCATTCCTGCTCCAGTTGAGTTATGCAAATTATTTTCCGACCTGTCTTGTGACAATATAACAGGAACAAACGTAGAGAAAAGGAAAGGGAAAAGGAAAGGTGGCAAGCGGGGCACTGTACCAAGGGCAATTTAAACAATACGTATGATAAATGAAGCAAATCCAACCTAGAGCCTCCGACAAAAAAAAAAGAGGAACTTGAGCGACTGTGTGTCGTGGGGTAGTATAATTGATAAGATAATACGATAAATGACATCGATCGGAATAAAGCTGAACTGCCAAAAGAAACACAAAGAAAGAGAGAGAAAAAAATGATAGCGTCCTGCGGGTCTCGAACATCTCGTCCTAAGGTAGTGCATAATGACCATGCAGCGCGCTAAGTGACTATAAAGCCACACGGCTGTACCGAAGATTGGATGTGAAATTTATCTTTAATCTTTTTTTATTTATATATATATATATATATATATATATATATATATATATATATATATATATATATATATATTTATCTTAAATATTTATACCATATACAACATGAAAAAGTTCATTACTACTACTAAACTGTGATGCTTTCCATTCATGTGGCACAAGATACCTCTATAACAACATATAACCTGTCTACAACTTCGTTATTGGGTCAAACAATAACAACCTGGAATTTCAAAGAGATGAGCGAGACGCCATACACCTGGACTAGAGTTAATCAATTCAGCTCCCATTCCTGCAAGTTATTTAAACATACATGTTCCTACCTATCCTGTTACAGTATAACAATAACCAATGAAGAGAAAAGGAAAGAGCAAACGAAAGGTGGCAAGCGGGACACTGTAACAAGGGGCAATTTACAACATTAAGTGTGACAAAATTAATGAAGCAAACCCAATCTCCAAACTCCAATACAAAACAAGGGAAATAGAGCAGCCGTGTTCACGGGTTACGTATACTTGATAAAGTAATACGATAAATGACATCGGAGTAAAGCTGAACTGCCGAAAAAAAAAGAGAAAAAAAAGAAAGAACGGATAAAAGTCCTGCGGGAGTCGAACCTCTCGCCTTCCGGTATGGCGTTATGAACAACCAGCGCGCTAACCGATTATGCCACATGGCTGTTCTGAAGATTGAGTGCGAAACTTAAATCTAAATACTATCGTGACAGTGTTGACTTGTGATGGCGCTATTCAACTTCCCACAAATGGCAGCGTGGATTCGATCAATATACAGTTGCAAAGAAAAATTGGGAATCGTTCCGTACAGATTGCATTCTCATTTTCAGTTTTAAATTGCAAAATTGTCAACCTGATGAGGAGATTTGAAAACATAAAATGCATGATTACTAAAGCTTGTTGTCTCAGCTACAACATATTTATGTTTCAGAGGAAATGGAGTAAAATCAGATGAGGTAAAGGTGCTTAAACGTTGTCAAGTCAATGCATGGTTTAAAAAAAAATCACCTCCCATAGACATAACACGTAAACTTGTCTGATTTTGAGTCTTTACCTTTAATCACAATTTCTAGTATGATGACGTCATCATATTTCAAAACCATCACATGGCCTTGAAAGGCAAATGTTCAAAGTGCAACATATCTGAATTTGGGGTAATATTGAGCTTACACAACAGAGATACGAGCAAATGAATGTCAGAAACAGTACCTCAAAAAAATCAATTCCACTTTTTTGATTTAAAATGACGATATGATGACGTCATCGCGTATTCCTGGCAATACTGATACTTGGAATGTTACTTACAATTCATATACTTTTGTAATATGCAATAGAAATATAGGGTCAACGGACGATTTAAAGACGAAATAAACAAAGACATGTTTTTTCACTATATTTGCAGAAAGACGCGCACGCGGAATTTCAACTTTGACGCCAGTGCATTCCTTTGTTATAGGTCGTAATCGATCGGAAATCAATGGATATTATTACTCAAAGTATCAGGAATCCAAATCAGTCAAAAAAATTGCATTTTCATGTTGCCTACGGGCTCTGCGCGCGAAATTGCGCGGACGGACGCGCACGCGAGAAAATGTTTGAAACGCTTAAAATTGTCTGAAACTTCGAGATTTCCCATTGGGAAGTCGTTTTGAGCCTTTTAAAATTTTGACGCGCGCTTACGCGCGCGTAATGATGACCTGTGTAACTAGCGTTAAAAAGTAAGATAGAGCGTGACCTGAACTTCATGTCCACCGAAAATGATACAGAAATGACATCTAGTTATGAAGTTATGATCGATCATGTGACAAGGTCCGAAAATCACAAAATGGCGCCTAGATGACGTCATAGATATGTAACTGTCATGAAAACCTTATTGTGGCTAGATTTTGTCATGAGACATGTTGACTGAAAATGTCATGTTATTTCGTAATGTCATTCTTGAGATATTGACGACACAAAATTGTCCAGAAAGAAAGAAGAATAAAAAAAAAATAAAGAGAGATTTTGACAATCACAATAGGTGATACACGCTGATAGCGTATCACCTAAATATATGCTACACAACACCGCAACCCAAGGTATGATGGCACACTTGGATACCGTGTGCTGCATCACATTATATAAAATACATGGCCAGCGGAACGGGGGGGGGGGGGGGGGGGGGCACTTTTTGTGTGCACCATACAAAAGAAGGAATACACAAGGTGTCATCACTTTGGACCCCCCCCCCCTTTTTTTAAAACCAGAAGTAAGTAAGAGGCACTAAAAAGATAGATAGAAATCTTAAATTGTGAGCGCGGTATTTAAAAGTTACAGTGTATGTTTTTCCGCCGAAGACTCCCCCCCCCCCCCCCCTTTTTTTGCTTGTCAGCTGAAGAAACCTGGAATTGGATTGGGAGAGATGAGCTGAGGACCTTTTTCTTTTTTTTTTTGTTTTTGTTTTTCTTGTTAGCTCATGAAACCTGGAAGTGCCCCCACCCCCCACCACTTTTGAAAATGCTCCACCAGCCCTGGAATACAGTGTACATGTAGTTATTCATCATTTTGATATGACATTCAAGCACACCATCTTGTATTGTATAACAACTTACTTTTAATATGATTCTGCCTGCATACCACTTACCAGTATGTGAGAATTACATACAATGTATAACCTGTGTGGAAGGTAAGAAGCGTATCATGATTTATGTAGCCCATGTGGAAAGTCGGAAATTTAACACTGCAATACATTGTTGATTACAGTTGTGGGTAGAGATTATATCCCTGTGTGTGCATGAATTGAAAACAACACTGTGATTGTTTGTTTTGTGAAGATGGTGCACTTACATAACCAACCAGGCAAGTGGATTCCACCTCCCTGACCTAACTTCACTGATCTGACAATTCAGATGCACACATTTTCATTTTTGTTTTATCTTTTTATAATAAAATCATACAGTTCTAATATCTGCTGATCCACAACAACAACAACATACATGTAACACAAAAGGTGTCAGCTCAGGAACCAGATGTGGTAATAAAAGAAATTTGATTGATTTGTTTTTTTTAACAACTTGACTAGAAGAGATTTCATCTACTGTAAAAGTGGATAAATTCATGCGAGTAATATTTTATGCTTGGCAGAGTAAGGTGAGTTTTGCGGGTTTTTAATTCCACGGAATCAAAACATCAACTCTTGAAAAATATGGCATGCAAATATATTTGTGTACTTTAATTTTTGCACTAGCTTATCAATGGTTGCGCGAAATGTGTGAAAATGTCAACACCGCAAAAATTTCCACCTTCACAGTCAGTATATGTTGTAAGCTGCTGTAGATGCTGTAAAAGCTGAACATTATTTTCACATTTCAGATATTTTCACAAATGAGGAGGGTCACAGACATTTTTTGGAAGATGTTTTCGGGATTTGACACCGAAGTTATCATGTGCAGTAATGCCTGCCCAGTCACACAGCCACTGAAACTACTGGTACATTCGTATGGCAACATTTTCATGTAAATGCATGTTTCTATTCCAAAGCCCAAGCAACAGTGATTTGCGAAATTTGTGCAAAGTAAATCGTCGTGAAAATAACAGCTCTTTATAATACGGTAGTGAATAGAACACTCTAAAGGACATACTTTATTTCATCATACATTGTACATCATTATCATGTGTCAGTATATGAAAACAAAATGAGAGGAGGAGAGAAGGGGAGAAAAAAAGGAGAAAGAGAAAGAGAGGTACAGTAAGGAGAAAGAAACAGACAAAAAAAATATGAAGAGAATGAAGGTGAACAAGGGGGAAGCTAGAGAGAGAGAGAGAAAGGTAGAGATGGAGAGAAACATGATAGAAAAACATTACTACACGTAGAATAGTATTGCTAAGTCATACCCTTGTACATTGAATTTCAGAAGAAAATGGTGCCACTGAGTGAGGGGGTCTTCCTGCTACGTGCAAGACATGTGCAAACAAAAAGAAAAAAATGTGAAGAGAATAAAGGTAAAAAAAAAGAGGGGGGGGGGGGGGCAAGTCAGAGTACGAGATAGAGAGAGAGAGGGGGGGGGGGGGGAGATAGAGAAATATAATGAAATATTATCAGTGTTGCTCAGTCATTTATACAAATTTCAGACAACCAGCTATGTGGTCATCAAACTGAACAGAGGAGATAGAGATGGAGAGATAATAGAAAAACATTTAAGTATTGATAAGTCATACCTTTGTACATTGAATTTCAGAAGCAAACGGTGCCACTGAGTGAGGGGGTCATCCTGCTACGTGCGAGACTTGTGCAAACAAAAAGAAAAAAATGTGAAGAGAATAAAGGTAAAAAAGAGAGGGGGGGGGCAAGACAGAATATGAGATAGGGAGAGAGAGAGAGAAAGAGAGAGAGAGGGAGAGATGGAGAAATATAGTGAAACATTATCACTATCAGCATTGCTCAGTCAATTAAGTTTGTAGAGTGAATTTCAGACAACCTGCTCTTTGGTCATCTTGCTACGTGCCAGCATGGACCTAAAAAAAATTTTGCAAGTCATGCTGAGGTAAATATTGTCCTTCTGTGTTGGAGTGTGAACCATACCTTTGGACAGTGTTGACCCTGTCATGCCTGCAGATGTTAGGTGTGTACAGGTTGTGTGTGTGTGTGTGTGTGTGTGTGTGTGTGTGTGTGTGTGTGTGTGTGTGTGTGTGTGTGTGTGTGTGTAGTGTTGTGGGTGCCAGTGGGTATCTGTACACAGGGTTGTTTTTTTTACAGGGTAAAACACAATAGTAGCATGTCTAGGGTACAGAAACCAGTTGGTGGGGTACACTGAACAACTGAGCGAACAAAAGCTGTAGCTTGCAGATTAGTGAGTGTAATGTTGCTGGTGGGTGTGTTTGTAGGTGTGTTTTAGGTGTTTGATTGACAAATATTGACCATATTGTGCAATCTCCCTTGCCCTATCCATGGAGCTACTATCTCTGTTTATTAGTAGCTCCATTACCCTATCCTTGGTGCTTATCTGCCATATGATTAGTAACATCATGGAGCTACTAATGTTGGTATGTAGCTCCATGGTACCATGCACTCTGTAATACCAACCACTTTATAAAATGTGAACATTGGAGTGCATGTTACAGGAATGTGGTGTACGTGTACAATGTACTTGATTTTATTACCTCCGCCAAGGGAGGAGGTTATGTTTTCGTTACCGTTAGTTTGTGTGTTTGTTAGTTACACAGTAGTTAGTTAGTTTGTCCGTGTGCAAAATAACTCAAAAAGTAGTTTACGGATTGGGATGAAACTTGCAGGAAAGATTGAGAATGACACAAGTAACAAATGATTAACTTTTGGTAGTGATCTGAGAATTTTAAGGGAATTCATGAAGGATTTTTGATATTTAAGCAGGTAGGGCCAATGAACTTGGGAGTTCAGGCTGCGCGTATTTGAGGTTTGCATGCGCGCACTGAAGTGCGTGCTCTAGTTTCTGCTAGGGCGAGGCTCGCTGTGCAGCTGAGGGTTTATGACATAACAAAGGCTTCTATATTGGGAAATCGGCGACTTTCAGCACACTATAAACATTTTCAGCATGCTATACATTTAAACTTGTACGTTTGGGTGGAAATCACTGATATCTCTATGGAAGAACAAGATCAGTGATGGAAATGAGCTCCATGCATGGTGGAGGTTTGCGCTCTCAGAGTGCTTCTCTAGTTTCTTATTTTTCTAAGATTACATTGTACATCATATACAAGAACTGTTATGCCAGAAATCTTTGCGAAATCTTCATTCTACAGGTGCTGAACATGTTTTGTGGTAGTTTCTCTCTTGTGAAGCTGAGAGTGTGTTAAACCTGTTTGGTTCAATTTGTAGGTACCTGGGCTGCCTGAAGAATTTTCAAGCAGTCTGCTATATACTGGAAACCAAAAACATTTGTGGCGTGAAACTTACATGAATCAGAGTCGACAGCCTTTTTCATGGCCGGAAACTGGTGAATTGCCACTGGCAATCAATACATTTGGTTGGCATGAACTTTTGCGAACATTCTACTTTCTCAATCTTGGCTAATTGCAAAATGCGCAAAAAATTCATGAAGGCCCACAAAGCTATTTTTTATTTTACATACATGTATGCTGTATAGTATTGTAAAGAGGATGGGATGTATAAATTGTATTATGAATGAATCTTTTCCACGAGTAGAGATCAATGGTTTCCACTCAATGGATACAGACATGCTGCAAATCGCTCACTTTAAAAAAAAAAAAAAAAAATTCAGGTCAAAGCTTTCAGCTACGCGGTGCATCGCCCGAGTAGAGCATGCACTTTAAGTGCACACTCAAAATTCAAATACGCGCCAGCTGCTTGAACTTTTAAATTCATTGATCCTACCTGCTATAAGATCCGAAATCCTTCAAAATTTCATAAAAATTTGCAGGTCACTGCCAATATGTATATGTACGGTAATTATTTGTTCTTTGTGTCGATTTCCTGTGAGGTTCATCCAGATCCTCATAACTATCTGAGTTATTTTGCGCACAGAAGGGCAGACAGACAGACGGACGAACAAACAAACTAACAATCGCAATCAAAAACATACAGACCTTCCTTGGTGCAGTACTGGTAAATAACTACATGTAGTTTCTTGAAAAGACACTCCAGAGTATGTGCAGTATGTGTCCAAAGTGTAGTACATGCATGGCTGGCGCAGCCGTGGGGGCCGTGGGGGCTCGGACCCCCACACTTTTTGTGCACCATACAAAGGAATACATAAGGTGTCATCACTTTGGGCCCCCACACTTTTTTTAACCCGGAAGTACGTAAGTGGCACTAAAATAGAAATAGATAGGGATCTTGAAGTATGGCGGCGGTAAGGTTATGTTTTCTCTGAAGACCTTTTTTTTTTTTTTAAAAAATCCAGTCTTTGTTTGAGCATTCAAAGAATCTAGACATAATCTCCTCTACCTTCACCGATATTACACTACCTTCACAAACAATTTGTTACAGACAGCCACAATAGCTGGCTGCGATAATAGTCTTTGTTATTGGTATTGTCCTTGATGGATTTTGGTGTACAGATGTACCCTGTATCGATTTTTATTTTTTTTCCCCAAGACTATTTCTAGGAATGTGGTAGATTACTTCCAGTTTTAGCATCCTGTGTATTGTCTATCTGGTTCTCCAGGGAAGATTGGGGGAAGTCCCAATCGACTCTTGTGATGTATGCTTTTTACAGCATCCACATTATACCATGTAGTTAAAGGGACTTTGAAGTACTGGTTGAGGTGGGGATTCATGTTTTGAAAATTTCTAAGTGAGATAATGAAAAGCCTCTTATGAAATATGAAAGAGCATGTAATTTTAAGAAGGATTCAACGTTTATTTGATGAAAATCGGTTTTTCAAATGGCTGAGATATCCAAAAAAGTGCTAATGATAAAAGGCGACATGCCACAACTTTATTAGGATCTCTTTGTTTCACCTTGTTTTTAGATATATATCTCAGCCATTTCAAAACCGATTTTCATCAAATAAACTTTTGATACCCCTTAGAACTGCATGCTCTTTGACATCTCATAGAGTGGTTTCTGAATATCTCGCAACACTTTAAAAGCTAAATCCTCACCTCGACCAGAACTCTACACACCCTGTAATCGCATGTTGCTCAGAAATGCAGTGTTACCACAAAAGAACCATTTCATATTTGGTTGTGCCATGTTTGCTCTCCTCTCTTGCTGGCATAAGATTCAAGATTCAATATTCTGTTATATTGTCTGGTAATTATACAGAAAATCACCTTCCACTGGCGAAAGAACGGAATAGTAGCATGAGTACAATTCACAAACACATTGTACAAATGAAGGATACAGCGCAATCAATTGATACAAGTCAACAATTCTGACTTTGTGCATTGCTTCGCACAGTGCGTCACGTTTGTCAAATTATGTAACATTTTTTTCAATAACAAACATCACAAAGCAGTTCAAGACATCGTGCGCTGCTGCATGCTTCTTATGGTCAATGTAGCAATGTAGGATCCCTTCACAACATCGAATTCATCATACGACTTCTCACTTTGCATTTTCCCCATTTCCCCTTCTTTTATTTGAATTTTTGATCCAAAGTATAAAACAAATATACTTTGCGTAATTACAAGTTTCTTGTTCAAACTATGGGCCTCGGTGCCTCCAAAAGAACTATTCACTTCAGGGCCGCACCCCTTCAGTGAATAGTTCTATTGGAGTCACCTCTGCCCATAGTTTTAACAAGAAACTCTCAAGGCATGGTATATTTGTATACTATAATGTGTGCATTATTGTTTTGTAAAATGGGTTGATGAATTATGATTTTTTTTTTTATATCTGTGGATGAATACCAGTAAGCTAGCCCAAAGGTATAATGTTGAACTTAGTTCAAAAACCAAGTGTTCAAAGAAGTGTTCCAAACACACTGAACACAAACTTAGAAATTGTTTTTAAAACAGTATTAGCAAATAAAGTGTATAGTGATTGAGCACGTATTTGTAATTGATTGTGTGCTGCTGTTACATGTATCTACATTGCGACGTCAAGTAGAGAATGCATTTATACTTTTTTGCTGTGCTTTTTGCACATTCATGCATGTAAATGATCAATAGAGAAAAATGCATGTTAATGAAGAGTGCACACATGACTCATTTCAGTGGCTCTGATTGGCTAGATGTTCTTGAACCCAATTTATGAAAGATGTATGTACGTCTTAACCAGGGGGAACTGCACCTGCCTTAGTGTCTTGATGAGGAATGCCATCTTGTGTGGGTGCATTCCAGAGTCCTCTGTTTTCAAGGAATGAGGGATGAGTAATTAAAGTAGCATGGATGGGGCTTCAGAAAGCAAACAGTGCTCTGAAGATGACTTGCATTTACGACAGGTTACTCATGTTTAAAGTCCTTGTAAGTGTCACACGATTCTTAAGAGTAATTCATGTATTGACAGATACATGATGATGCCATCTTCATGGCTTTGTCCCCATATTGTCGGACTATGAATGCCCATTTCTACTGTACAGTCACTCAAAGGGATCACCAGGTGATCAAACAGGAAATGCCCGGGAAGAATTTCTTTCATACTTGTGAATGATCTCCCATCTAAATTGCTCTCAGGATCTGTTCTTCTGACCAGTGCAGTAGTATGTACAGAACTTATACTGGTGCATGGGCGAAATGCTAATTTCTTGCATGCTACTTGTGACCTTTGACATATTCAATATGAACATATACAATGCCGTTGGTGGTGCCCCTGTGACCAGGGGCCACCAGAAATATATTTCGGGCCACCACTACTTTTTAAGAAGAGATTAGAGAATTAAGAATGTTTTGGTAGTGCTTACAATCCGGTCCCCAAATTACATTGTTGGACCTCCAGAGAAAAAATTGAGAGCTGAGCCTTAACAAGTCATGTACATGTATTGTGCTGCATTTTCTGTACTGTAGGGGGAATATGTTGTGTAATGCTGTGCATTTAACTGCCCCCTTTATTTCTACCCTTCTCTTATCTCCAGATTTTTCTGTGGTCATACTTCCTTGCTGTTGACATCGCTGACTTTGTGAAAGATGATGGGAAAGGAACTGGAATTGAAAGATATCCTGACGGGACCGTACACTCTCCGCTCGCTGCAGCCTTGTGACCTGTCCTGCTGCAGTAAGGAGTAAGTCATTAGAGGCATTCTAGCTCTCATTCACGATACATTGCAGGGGGTCTGAAACAGAAATCAGTTCAATGGGTTGTCACTTTATGATGGCTTTAAATATACATTGTATAATGCATTATCTGTTGTATCACACATTTCTCAATTCACAGGGACAATGTACAAAATGCATGTTAAGGCAAAATGTATGGCCATGAAGATGGGCATTATGGGTGTTTTTTGTTTTGATGTGCAAGGATTATTTGAGCAGTAACTCGTTACTGATTTTCACATGAAAAATTACCAATTAAATAGAGATTACAGAAATCGTGCAAAATGCAGTATAAGGCCACTCCCTGATTTTATTGCACTTTACGATTAATGATTAACTACCCACACCACTGAACAGCATACATGTATATCTACAATTGTACACTGTATGTGACATACGTAGCCAGTCCAAAATCAATATTCCTTTTTATAGCCGACATCAGGTAAATGAGCGCATGTTTTCGAGATACGTTGTACATTGTACATATCCATGGATATTTGAATACCAATATTTTCCGTATGAAAAACCTGAAACCACTCTTTCCATCATTGGAACCACTTTCTGACCTAATTATCAGATTTTGAGTCTGGCTTAAGTCTGTTGTGTACTTCATCTACATGTTCGTACGTATGTACAAGAAGCCAGCAGTACTACAATAGATAAAGAGGATAGCATCTGATTCATTCATTGTCGGCATCTTTCTCTTTCCTTCTCTGAGACTCTGAACATATTCAGTGAGACTTTGCATTTAAAAAGAGTTATTATTTATTATACCTATCTCAAATATGGCAAAGTACATGTGTGTGTGTAAATCCAGCACTAGAAAGCATTACGTGTTTTAACAGTGTACTTTTATGTGATGGTGCAGGATGCAGCTAAATTGAGTATATGAGTTGAAAAATTTAGCTTGTTTTCAGTTTCTTTTCTACCCTCAGAAAAATAGTTGGAAAGTACACAGTAAACTTTGATTTTGCAGCATGTTAGTTATTTTCTCTTTGTTTTATCAGTGTATAGTAGAGCAGATAAGCCGAAAAATTGTGCAAAATTTGACTAAAGCATGAAACTTTCACCAGTGTTAGTACATGTTATAAGATTCATTTTAAGATCGGGAGGTAAGTGTGAATTGACCTCTGATGACCTCCAAAGGTCAATGACCTCAAAATTTGATAAAAATTGATATTTTGCGTCATTGATTAATGTTAAATATGGTAATGATGTACTAAAAACTCATTTTTCTTACAATGGAATTGTCTTCATGTTCCATAGAACCCTGACAGGTTTCTACCTTTGACCTCTGATGACCTCCAGAGATCAATGACCTCAAAATTTGATAAAAATTGATATTTTGCATCATTGATTAATGTTAAATATGGTAATGATGTAGTAAAAACTCATTTTTGTTACAGCGGAATTGTCTTCATGTTCCATAGATCCTTAACAGGTTTCTACCTTTGACCTCTGATGACCTCCAGAGGTCAATGACCTCAAAATTTGATAAAAATTGATATTTTACGTCATTGATTAATGTTAAATAATATGGTAATGATGTACTAAAAACTCATTTTTGTTACAGCGGAATTGTCTTCATGTTCCATAGATCCTTAACAGGTTTCTACCTTTGACCTCTAATGACCTCCAGAGGTCAATTATTGACCTCAAATTATCAGAATTTTGATATTTGGTGCAATTGGTTGATGATAAACATAACGATGTCCTAAAAATTAATTTGTGTTACAACTGAATCGTTTTCCTATTCCTCAGACCAAGGGAAATTATTTACATGTCTCTGCCTTTGACCTCTGAGGACTGTGACAAGTCAATGACCTCAAAATATCAAAATATCGATAGTTGATGTATATTCAATGGTTAACTGTATACCTGGTGTGCAATCATGCATTATGCTATTAACATTTATACTACATTGTACAAGAAGTGTCTTCTCATTCCACAGAACATTGGTCATTACCCTGTGTATATCCAACTTTGACCTCTAAGGACAGTGTGAGGTCAGACTTTTAGAATATCACTAAAAATTTGTGTAGGATTGCAAATATTGATGTTTGGCTTCATTGGTTTAATCCTAAATGTTTAATCATGTACAAATCATGCCTTGACGTTATAATCAAAGTATGTACAATTTGTATGCACATTCCACAAAGCATTGGTTCATAGTAACAGGTCTCAGGAATGTGAGCGGTCAATTACTTCAGAAATGAAGCTTACGTGTCTTCAGTGATGGCAGTGACCTCAAATATAATATTTATGTTTGGGTTAGTTATGCAGACTAGCTTGCATGAAATTATGTGCAACATTATCCAATTTGCACTGGACAAAATTTGTACGCTTAAACATGGAAGGTGGGGAGAGGAGTACCATATTTTGGGTTGATGCTTAATAGTTTGTGAACAGGCATATGGCAAAGTCCCTTGAACTGGATGAAAGGGTGACAGATGCTAACCAGAAAACAACAGGCCCACCTCATCAGATGTACATGTACGTCACGAGTCAAACAACCCGAGTCGTACAGCCCATGAGTTACGCAGCCCACGAGTCATACATCCCGTGACCTAAATACTATACTAGTAGATGAACAAGGTCAATGAGCTCGACATCAAATATAATAGGCCCACAAGCTGTGCGGTCCGCGAGCTCGGCACTCGAGGAAAACAAGGCCCACGAGATTAATATATGTATTACATCAGAAAGCTTAATCTATTCAGTGTAGGTCTTGTGGACCTCCCCCTCCCCCCATGTGTCGGACTCTTATGGGCCTGGTTTGCCTAAGTGTCAAGCTTATGGGCAATGCTACCTAGTTTTGAGCTGGCGGGCCTGTGTTGGTCAGTGTCAAGCTCGTGGGCTGCATGGTTTCGGTGAATGACTCATGGTCCTGGAGCATACAGTGACGTCATGGACCATCTGGAAAGTGACATACTGTGAGGCATATAAACATGCATTCCACATGAAGCAACCCTGTGTTTTGCAACTTGCTATTGTCATCCAATTAAGTTTGGGTCATTACGTCAGGAACTTTTGGGCATTTTTTCAATGACCTGTTTAGGAACCTCATTTCCAAATAGGAGTGGAACTACTATTTACTCTAATTGTCTTCTTTATGCTTGATACTCCTTAACACTTGGGCCTGGTCAAGAGTTGTGCCCCCATGCCCAAATATTGGTTGTTTCCAATATGCCGCCATCCAGTTTGCATCCAATGTGTGAATCTGGGTACGCTGGCAGCGGGTACAGTAATATCACCTGCATGATCCGGTTAAGACTCTCTGCCAGCAAGTGATGATTCAGTGTAACCTGCTGAAATTGGTCTAGATCTATACCCTCGATCTATTTCAATACACGGCAGCATCTGCGTCTTCAGTGAAGCACGCGATCGGCACACAGATCTCCTCCACGACTAAACTGGATAGACATCCTGAGGTCAGACCAGCGTTCTTATAGGTGCACAGCCACTGTATGCGACCATCAGAGTGTGTAATGATTGTGTGTAATGATATGGGGAAAATGAATGGAAAAATTAAAGTACATGTGTATGTATTCTACGTGGAATCTGTTCCTGTCTGTTGTCTTGGAAGAAATGCATCAATCTTGCAATGTTGTTGTTTACTATTTTCCCTCTCCATCACGAGTATATAATTATGGAACGTGTTGATCAAAGTTTTTGTGATGTCGGAAAATGCGGGGCTGTATTGCAGGTGGCCTATTGAAGGTGGCCTTCAATTTGTTTTTCACAGTATATTGGCATGTTTAACAGATTGTAACTCACCAAGATGCCTCTTGAAATGTTTTGAAAAACTTCTGCTTGATTTTACATGAGCGGATGATTATCAGTTGTCTTTCTGCTTTTTCATCTTGTGTGAAACAAAGTATTGTTTCTCTTCAAAAGATAGCGTGCCAATTAATCTGCACTTACTGTTGGTGCTCTATCGGCCCTATAAGACATTCAAACCCACATTCTTCTTAGACATTCGTAGGCATTGTGGTGTCGAGCGAGATCTGAACATCTCTCATGAAGCGAGACTTTTCTTTTCTTTTCTTTTCTCCACTAACAATGTGAAACAAAGATATCCGTAGGCGTTGTGGTATGAAGACGTGGTAGAGCGATCCTTCTCTTCTCTTTTCTTTTCTTTTCCCCACTAACAAATAAGTTTAGCAGGAAACATAGAAGCATTCGCACATACTGTTTACATTTCCCATCACATGCTTTTAACATCGGAATTTTCATGTACACATTTTGCCTGGAAAAGAATTACCAAGAACTTTTCAACACAATACATGTTCAAAAGAAGCCATTTGGTTCATATATAATTTACTCGACAGAGTGATTTATAGGGGCCTACTTATCACTGTCCACGTACTCGAACAGTTTTCGCTAAAGATACAAGTATGTTTACAAGACTGGAAACAGTAGAATGATTTGCCCCTTAACATATCAGACTACTACATCTCTTGAAATGTTTTCAAACATAAATGAAAGTCATTCCTCTTAAATGATTACTCTCGGTCGACGAATGAGGTCCTCGTCTGTCGATCTCGTCAGTGTGACTGGGCCGTCCGTTGAGCGGTCTGCCGTCACGCTCTCAGTAGGCCTATTCTCTTCATCACCATCACTTTCCACTTTGTATCAGTCTGACAGGGCGCTTCAACATCTCCATCTCCGATAACACCAGTTGACTATTTGGAGTTTGTAATTGCACTCCAAATTGGCGTAAACTAAAGTTTTGTGTTATCGTGACTCATAGTTTTTCCTACTGTCCTGCTGCTCGCCAGTTCAGTCATGACAGTCAGATCCTCGTCACATTCACAGCGTAGGTCGATGGTGCATTCAGCGTCGATAAAGATTAGTTGGTTGACTTGGAGGGGGGGGGGCATGATGTACCAAGAAAGTGGAACTCCTGACTTTATCTCTGTGGTCTCCAACTATTCTCAAAGTTCCTCAAAATTCTCTCAAAATCCTCAAAACTCTGCAGCCTTTGCTTCACTACATAGCGTGAAGCCGCTCCCACTGTGCTTGCCACTCTAACTGATTTCTCGGCTGAGACATGTTTTTTTTATAACTAATTTACTAACAAACTTCCTTTCCCTAAAGCATTTCCTTGGCTCAATCTTATATTGGGGTGTGGCGTTCACTAGAAATTAATTCCTTGCTGGTCAAATGTTCAATTTGCTCCTCCTATTCGTTTCTGTGAAAACTCAATTTTCTGTGATTCATCTCATTTTCTGATTAACTCGCCCACTGTCTTTTAGTTTCTTCATTCACTTGTTCTCTGTAACCACTGGTAAAGACTTTATTGTTTTTTGGATATCAAAATGATAAACCAAATGAATATTATTGTCCTTATGGCAACCAGCGTCATCGTTGTTCTGGGTCATTATCCCTGAATTTGTCTTTGGAGTTCCTGTTTGACCCACTCCACTAAACAATAAATGCTAAAAATAGAGGGATGAATTCGGACAGGAGGGCCACCTTCCAGCTCAGAAGGTCATTTATGTTTGGAGATCAGAGGGCAAAAACACGTCATCACGTCATTCTCCGTAATTTGGAGCGGGGCTTTGGGGATGGAGAGTGCTGACCACTAGCGGGTAAAGTAGCCAACATCAAACTTAAAAATTCCTATGACCATAGACTTTTCTTGGAAGAGGTGGTTTTGACCAAAAAAAAAAGAAAAGGAAAGGAAATAGCTGGAAGGAAGATAAACGGTTTCATAAAGTCCAAGAAGGGGAAAGACTGAGCAGGGGAGACCGGGTCTAGTTGTTACAATTTTCACATTTTTAGGTCTGTACAAAAAACGAATAGAGGAATCGGCTTCATTTTTGCTGTGAGGATACCTTATTTCATCCTTTACTTAAAAACAGTACAAACTTTGGAAGTCCAGATAATATAAACAAGATATTACGTAATCAATAAACACAAAATTTTGTAACAACTTTCCCCGATGTTGGGGTAGGTTGTTACAGCACATGGGGTACTTTGTTACACCGTAGAAAGTCAACTCAAATCGGGTAATGCAGATCCGACGTGTTAGGTAATTCTTAATATTAACCTGTCTGGGTGTGCATGTTAGCCTATGCTGGGGTGTATGAGTGTGTTGGGTGTGTGTGTGTGTGTGTGTGTGTGTGTGTGTGTGTTTGTGTGTGTGTGTGTGTGTATATATATACAACCATAAATTCAATTGAAAGTGCATTGGGGTAAGTTGTTACACCACTCGATTCTCCAGACGGGTCAAGTTGTTGTAACAACTTGACCCAGTGCGTTTTCAAAAACTTTTCACACGTGTGGCCAATAAACAATCAAACATCACGTGTTGCTCCTTTCACCAAAAGACAGCCAAAACACGCTTCTTTCAACCACATGCCCATCACTTACTACAGAGAAGAATGGATTTGGTGTAATAAAGAAAAATCGAATTTTTCAAAATTTTACTCGGAGAGGTAAAAAAGTGTTTTTTGGACCTACCTTCTACATGTGACGTCCAGGCAACGCCAGATTTCGCATGCAGAGATCGTTGGCTATACGTTTTGATTTGATATTACTTGTATAACGCCATCTTTTGATCATAATAGAGAAAATGACAGTGTAACAACTTGCCCGTGTAACAACTAGACCCGGTCTCCCCCATATATTGACCTCACAGGGTGTCTAGGAAAATGACTGCAGTGTTCTGTTTTCTTTTATTCTCTATTCTATTCTATTCTATTCTATTCTTCTCTATTCTTTATCATAAACATGTGCTAGTAGCCATCTGGGCTACAATTGTGTTTGTTTTGTACATCCTCTAAAGGTCACCTGAGGTCAAAGGTAGAGCCCTATCTGTGCTCTTTT
Source organism: Diadema setosum (assembly GCF_964275005.1). Classification (NCBI taxonomy): domain Eukaryota; kingdom Metazoa; phylum Echinodermata; class Echinoidea; order Diadematoida; family Diadematidae; genus Diadema; species Diadema setosum. The sequence continues at coordinate 17,024,946 of NC_092697.1, forward strand.
GAATAATGAAGACAATTTCTTGTAAAACAGGTATGTTTGTTTTGTACATCTTAACCATGTTTATCATTAACTAATGACACTACAGATCAATATTATGATATTTTGAGGTCATTGACCTCTAAAAGGTCACCAGAGGTCAGAGTTAGAAACCTGTCTTTGCTCTTTGGAATATGAAGACAGTTTTATTGCAAAACAGATATGCTTGTTTTGCACATCTTAACCATGCTTATCATTAACTAATAATATCACAGATCAATATTATGGTATTTTGAGGTCATTGACCTCTTAAGGTCATCAGAGGTCAAAGGTAAAAACCTGTCAATGCCCTGTGGAATCAGAAGATTTGTAGTACAAATGCATATTTAGTGCAGTGTAACCAAGATCTAAGCCTATCATTCACAAATGCCTCCAAACATCAATATTCTGATATTTAAAGTTCATTGACCTCTGGAGGTCATCAGAGGTCAAATCAGACTTACCTCCCGATCTTAAAATGAATCTTATGGTATGTACTAACACTGGTGAAAGTTTCATACTTTAGTCAAATTTTGCACAATTCTCATGATTTTGAGGGCTTAACCGCTCTACTATGTCTTGATAATCAGTTAGGGCCTAATGTTGTACATGTGTATTATCTTCTTTTTTTTTTTTGGGGGGGGGGGGAGGAAGGGGATGTGGGATGGATGTAGGGAAAGACCAAAATTGTTTAGTGCTTGGCTGGCAGTGCAGAATGAAGAAGCTATCAGAGTGAATTTGAAGCAGATGCTTAAATTTATTACCCATAAATGAAAGTCCACCCCTACCAAAAATAACACAAAATAAAACATCAGCAAACAACAAATGCACTAAAACAGTTCCTGTAAAAATCTTTATTTTTATGCTGTGTAGGGTAACCTGAATTTTTTGTGTTTTTAAGATCGCAGATGGTCACTGCAATTGAGCAAGCACTTCAAAAGCTCACCACTGCCACAGTGGTTAAAGGCTTTAGCAGCATATACACTGTACTACAAAAAGGTAACCACGACAAAGTCACTCGCGCTTCAGGAGTAGGAATAGTGAAGAAATCTGTATGCTAGAAGTGCAAGAATTAGCAAAGAATTTGCGTGCTTTTGTTTTCATGCTAGTTTGTAAAATGTCCACTTTTGCAGTACTATTTTTGCATGGCAGTATTGAAACCATAACTTCACACTAGTACCAATTTAAGTGAGATACGTGACAGAAAGAGTGAACCGAGAAAGTGAGTTGTTCGAAATAGATTAAAAGATGAATAGAGTGATTGCTATCTGTTATGGTCTTCCATTTCCCTGTGCAGGCAAATCTTGGAGTACTTCGAAAACAGCTACAGTCTGAATGAGAGCATATTTGCTGCTCTCAGGAGTAAGTATATTGTACTGTAATTGCACAAATTTTCACACAATTCATGCTGCTTTTAGCTAGCATGAATTGTAAAACCTGTGAAAATATCTTCACAATTTTCTCTGCAATTTTTTGAGTTGAAAATCTTGCAGCACCAATTCAAGAACCTGTTAATATGGAACTTTTAAACTGCTCAGGGCGTAAAGTAAGTCCCGCAAAAATATGGACGTTTACAACATATTCGTCTTAACATGAATGAATAATGATAATGGTAATGATGATGTTGATGATTGTTATTATTATCATTGTAAATATTATCATCTGTATCCTTATCATTTTTTTTTCCGGCTATTATCAGTAGTACTGTCATCATTATTTAGTATTATTGATATTGTTGCCTTGTCAACGATAATTGCATAGAGACATGTATGTTACATATTTAGAGGCTACTACAGTGCACTCCCGTTACAACGAACACGGTTATAACGAAGTAAAAATTTGGGCTGCAATGTCATCCACTCTATGTATTTCTATTGTTTATTTGTTCGGTTATAACGAAATTCAGATATAACGAAAGAAAACTGCCGGTCCCGAGGACTTCGTTATAACGGGAGTCCACTGTATCAAAACTCTTGTCTGTCCAGAAACCAGAATAGAAACACACACTAAACATAGAAATCAACTTTATCTCAATGCTGTCCATAGGATTAAACGTCTTCTCCAAAGTATTTTGTGCAAATCATTAAAGGGATGGTATACACTTTATAATAGTATTGGTTGAGATGAGGATTTAGCTTCTGAACTTTTTCTGAAATACTAAGAAATCACCAATATGAAATGTTACAAAGCATACAATTCTAAGAGGAATTTAAAGTTTGTTTGATGAAAATCAGTTTGGAATAGGCAAGATGTCCAAAAACAAAGTAAAAAAAACCCAATCCTAACAAAAGATGGGTCCTATCATTTATTAGGACCGCTTTGTTTTGGGTTACTCAGCCATTTCAAAACCAATTTTCATCAAATAAACTTTGAATCCCTTGTAGAATTACATGCTCTTTCATATTTCATAACAAGTTTCTCATTACCCCCCCCCCCCCAAAAAAAAGAGAAGAAGATGGAAACCTGAAGCCCCATCTCAACCCAAACTATACCATCCCTGTAAAATAACAGCAGATGATTTCATTCTGTGTTTGTGGGTGTGTTCAAAAGAATCGCTTCCATTTGAACGATGAAACTTGTGTTGCAATGATCAAGACCTTAGGTGGAATTTTTGTGGTGAGGGATGAGCTGTTGATGTCAAGTTGCACAGAAAGGTCATCCACAGAGGATTTATGTACTAGTATACACAGCCTCATTCCATTTGTCTGCACTCCTTGTACATATAAACAAACTGCACGACAAACAGTGCGGGCTGCTCGACGCTATTGAAACTGGTATACATGTATGAGTGGTGTGTGCTTTTCATGGATGCAGGCTAGCTGAGCAAAGTATAGCAAATGATCCCATTGTCAAACTTGAAAGTCAGTCCATTACCATCTCCAACTCTTTCGATGTTGATTTAACCCTAAAAGGGCCGGGGGGAATCCGCCCCCCCCCCTCGACGTTTCGGGCTATAATTCTGTAATGCGAGAAGGCCTTGTCGCGAGGCTTCTTGACTTTCTTCGTTCAAGTACCGCGCAACTTTTGAGACCAAATTTGCAACATCCGCGCATACTTTTGCGAAGCCACGCCCATTTTTGTAACGGAATGTCACCCGAAAATGGGCACAATTTTGTGATTTTGTGTACATTTCCTATGGAAAACAGTGCTCTGTCATGAAAGTCATAAAAACCTGATTATTTTTACAATTAATCACTTTCATTGATTAATTTTGTGCTAATTATGGTAGAAAAGTGGTCAGTGACAATTTCCAATGAAAAAACAAAGAAAAAACAAAAGTTGAAAAACAAAGAAATTCTGAAAACAATAAAATACATAAGAATTGAAATGAGTTTTGGAAGTTCTTGTGATGTACAATAGTTGAATATGCTAAAACAGATTTACAGATCAAAAATTAGACTCTCAGTGCTTTTAATTAGGCTAAAATATGATCTTGAGCTTAAAGATAATAAAAAGTTTTGGTACCTCAAAAGTTTCCCTGAATTTCCATGTTTCAGGTTAAAGTACTTTTCAAATAACTAACACTGTGAGACTTACTCGCCCCAAAGTGCTCTCATTTCTTAGTAATCATGCAATTAACTGCGACCAGTAGCCCCATACGCATAGCGACCAGCAGCCCCATGCGCATAGCGTAATGGGGCTTCGCATTGTAGCATTCAGGATCATGACAGAATTAGTATCGCGGGTAAATATCAACTTAAAATCCAAAAATTCTTCAATTTGAAGACTTACCAATTAAGTTGAAGTCTTGAAAACAGGCTTCGGGCAACGTTTGGTTCCGCCAATAGTCCCTTTCTGTTCGAATTGATGACTGAATGTGACTCTGTTGAGAGGACCTTGGGAGAGCTACATACACTGATTACTACGGCCAGCGCATACGCACACAATCATCACATGCGAACAAATTTCAAATCCACGAACGGATAAGATGTTTGTGTGCGCATGCGCTGGCCGTCAATTCAGTGTAGCTCTCCCAAGGTCCTCTCGACCGAGTCACATTCAGTCATCAATTGGAACAGAAAGGGACTGTTGGCAGAACCAAACGTTGCCCGAAGCCTGTTTTCAAGACTTCAACTTAATTGGTAAGTCTTCAAATTGAAGATTTTTTTTTGGATTTTAAGATGATATTTACCCGCGATACTAAATCTGTCATGATCCTGTAAGCTACGATGCGAAGCCCCATTTAGCTATGCGTATGGGGCTGCTGGTCGCAGTTAGCTACTCATTATGCGTATGGGGCTGCACGCTGCTGGTCGCAGTTATCATGCAATAATGGTTTTGTACAATACGTGTGCTACCTCGGCGGCGGCTCTGGTACGAAACTATTATTGCATGATTACTAAGACATGAGAGCACTTTGGGGTGAGTAAGTCTCACAGTGTTAGTTATATGAAAGGTACTTTAACCTGAAACACAAACTAAGACAAGGAAATTCAGGGAAACTTTTGAGGTAATACCAAAACTTTATATTATCTTTAATTTGCATAATTAATTAATTAAAATTAGAAATTGATTGTTTCTAAACAATCTTAAGACACAATCTTGTAGATTATGACGTGGGTCTCACGCATGCAAAATTTCATTGCGATCGCACCACCAATGGCCGAGATCTGGGGGGGGGGGGGCGGAATGATAGAGCCTCCTTATGTATGGAAGTTTGAACGCAGTGAAAGTATACAGATGCTGTGTTGCTGAGATTTTAGCTGTAACATCCACCTGTTTTCCCTCCATGATATTTTGCCATTGCATGAAATATTTGAATGCCTCCACAGTTTGCAGTCACAGCGTGCATTTTGAGCATTTTAAGTCTCAACAAGTTTCTTTTCTCTGAATTCTGCCCATTTTCAGCTGAAGATGTATTCTACAAAGCACCGGACAGGCTGCGTCTCCCACTCATATTCTACTACGCCCATACAGCAGTCGTGTACATCAACAAGCTTATGCTTGCTGGTCTTATCGAGGTAAACTTTCTGACAATTTTTCACAGACTCTATGACTTTGTTGAAATGTGTGTCTGCACATTGCCGCTGTTTAATTAAAAAAAAACAACAACAACACACACTTGAAATTATGGTTGGCATGGTGGGAAAGGATTTACAGACTTGGAGAGTTTCCATGTCACATGATTGAAATAAAGTTACACACGTAACTCTACAGTATCCGATGAAATATAGAAACCATATTTCAAATAAACGTCCCATCAGTGACAAGTTGTCAGTGTTGTGGAAAAAGGTCTCAACAATCCTAGACTCACTCAACCATCATCACTTACCGGTATTGACAAAATGCAAATGACTTTATTTCTTAAACAGCAGTTCACAGCAAGGGCAGGAACATTTTGTTAGGTTTCACAATACAGTTTGATATTCACTGAGGCAGAAATTTGTTGCTGCTCTTGTTGCTATTCTGAGATGCATTCCCCATTAAACGTTAGCTGCAGATCATTTTTCATTTCTAACATCGGTGAAGTTTATATTGAAAAAGGATAAAAGGTACTGCAGCCCATGAACAAACTAGTCAAAGGATGACTGCACACAGGAATGCAGCTTAGTGTAGTTTTGAAAAGAAAGCTTATTGCTGCAGGGAGAATGAAGTTTGGATGGAAAAGGGGAATGGAGTAGGGGGGGGGGAAGGAGAGTCAAAAAGCACTTTTTAGCGAACAAGTACACTGTAACTTCCATGAATTCCACCCTTCCTTGAACACCATCAAGTGATACTTCGAGAAGAAATATGTGTTGTACAATGACTTCATGAGAGGGTTGCTTGCGTACCGGTAATGATCTCTCACAAATTGGTTTGCCCATTCTGGTAGAAAAATGGTCTTTTTTGTGTGTGATTGTGTGTCATGTAAATCAATCTTATTTGTTGACACATTGGAAAAAAAAGTCCTTGTTTGCATGCAAGTAAAGCACTTTAAATCTCAGAACAAGCATAACAAGCGTTTTTCTCATGTGCACTTTGACCTGACTAGAAATACGAGCAGGTGTCATTTGCTGACTTGACAAGGTTTACTTGGTCCATATGCAATTGAATGATGTACTGATATATTGCTATCATATTTTCACAAACAGTGATATAAATGGCAACTTTATGAACAAATTTGAATTGATGATAATGCCATCAGATCACAAGTCTGTGAATTATCATGAAATCTCTTTTTTTTTTTTCAGGCATGAATTCAAAGAGTAATAGAGTTGTATGCTTCACGCCGAATTATTTCAGTCTCGTTATTGTAACAGCAAAGCAAAGGCTGCATTTAGAAGGAAAGGGTTATAGAAATTTAACTCTCAACTGTGCTTTATGAGCCAATGTGCATCCATGCCAGAGCACTTTCTTCAGCAATTGGCCTGAAAACTAATAGTCTGTGAAAAGAGATTACTTGATCTTCCTAATCCCTATATGTGACCGTGCATCACAAAACAAACAAAAAAGTCGCAACCCTTGATTTTACGTGAGGACTCAAGAAAGGTGAAATGAGTCAACCAAGTCAATTTTGAGTTTTCCATATTTTCTGAAAGAACTATTCTTCTTCTACACAATTCTTGAGTTCAGGATCATGAATTGAATGGGAAAGTGGTTTATCTACCCTTTTTTGGTAGATAAGTGTGATCAGGTTTTTCTTAGAGGCCACTTTTCATTTCTTGAATATTCTCTGCACACTCTTCGCTTTCAACTCTGATAACATTTGAAAGGTTGATGCTGCTGCTTTGAAAGTTGGCATTAATTATGGACAGAATGTGTTGATAGAACATGCTCAATTTCAGCTTAATCCAATAATCCATTCATTGTTGTTGCTCCAGTGGTTTACATCATGTTTTTTTTTTTTTTTTTTTTTTTTCCTAAACATGGCACAGGTAGCACGGCTTAGTAAAAATGAAGCACTTGAATAGACCCTGTACTTCAGAGCCTCTTTTCTCAGTTTTAACTTTTCCAGAGTGTGGGCTTTCTTTCCAATATTTATATAGGTTAGGAGAATCCATTTGAATTGACTTATACATCATTTTAAAGCTGAGGGTCTGCTCTTTCAGAATCTGCCCTAAACTAAAAATCCATGTCTGGCGACTTTTTGTTTGTTTTGTGGTGCAGGGTCACATTTAATCACTATGGATTTCTGGTACCAGAATGTATTGAGGTCCTGTGCCAAGCACCCAATTTTTTCTCCCATTGTACAATTTTCAACTGCACATTGTAGACTTGTCTAATTTGGGTAGATTGCTGAATGCTGAATGCTGAATGCTGAATGCTGAAATGTTGAAATGTTAGGAAATTACTCAAACTAAGTTAAGCCAGGTTCGTGGGTACTTTGAGGCTTGATCATCACCGTAAAGATTGTTGTAAGGTGATGACATTATTACCTTTCTAATTTGCATGCTTTAGCAGACTTCTGGCCAATACATGGGGTAAAAAATTAAAACTATTGGTACTTGTGATACTTTATACCATTATATCTGACAAGTCTAATATTTTCATTAAATACAAGTGTATTTGGACTCAAGATGCTTCAAACTATTAACTTGAATTGTGAATGAGTGCACTATGCAGTGCCAAGAAGCTTGGTCGGAACTAGAAAGTGACTTGCATTCTTAAGTGGGCTGGAAACTAGTTGGCAACATGGTGACGACTCCAGTCTCCAAAGTCTCGGAGATGTCTCCACGAAGTCTCTGAGACATCTCCTGGAATGTAGCTGAGCCTCTGGGGAGTCGCAAGAGAATTTAACATGTTCCTTTTTTTTTAAATTTTTTTAATGGGAGACCCTTTCCAGTATCCAGCTAGTTGCAGAGACCTCTGTGCAACACCTCTGTGATGTCTCTTTCTAGTTGTGGCCAAGTTGTGGAGACTTGATTTATTTTCAAGGTCTCTGAGAAGTCTCTGTGGCTTGGCAACCTACCAAAGATGTCACAGAGAAGTCTTGGAGAGGTTGCAGCGACATCTCTGTGACTTCTTAATGAATGAATTACAGTATCATCTTATTTGGAGATGTCTCTAAAGTCATATAGGAGTCTCCTTCTTGGTACGAGTCCAAGCCATTTTTCTTTCCTCTGAGTTGCAAGAGTCATGGCGACTGATCAATCATGGTATATAGTTTTGGCAAAACCTCCTCCATTGATACCTTTAATGCCCCTAAAACTTTTATAAAGCATCAATTGTATTGTATACCACATGTGCTCCAGAATTCTACCTTTTGCACTGCTGCGTCCAAAATTTACTAGTTATTATTAAAGGATTATGCTCTCAAGGCATTATTGTGCAATTTTTAATTGGCACATACAATGTTACTTTAAAGTGAACCTTACCCCGTGTCTTCAACTTGTCCCCGTCAGCAAAATGGGCATTTAATACATAATGTATTATGGTGGACATAGGATAGTCGTCCATAAACAATGTAAATAAACTGCACAGTATGATTTTATCTACGTACACTGTAGTACTCAAGGAGGATAACAGTGATACTTTGACCAAGCTTATGCATCTGATTGTACATAGATAGCAGGGACCTCACAGGAAAATAAGAGGAAGACCCGAAGTTGTTATACTTTGGTTTGTCAGAAAAAAGAAGACCAATCTTATCAACAATCACATCCCAAATATCCTTGGAGGTGTGTTTGCACACCTCCATTCTCTCTATCTCAATTGGCTCTAGTTTTGAAGGTGTGTCCAGTGTTGCTTTCTTCTGGTTTATTTAGTTTAATCTTCAGGTGTAAAGTTACCAAAGATTATCAGCATGTTGATTTCGTGCCCTTTGATCAGTCCTGTTTCATTGTTGACATACATTGTAGGCCTGTGTGATCTTATTAAGACTGTTATACCATTTACCGATATCAAACACAGTCATTGATATTCTATGGGCCTGGTGCTGTCGCCTCATGAAGATAATGTAAATGCCAAAAGTTTTTGTGCGGATGCACACCATTGCATCTATTAAACTTGACTAACAATATGTACATCAAGTGGAACAGAATAAAGCCTTTCAGTGTAAATTGTAAAAGAAGAACACAATAAGGACCAGTATAAGTCTTGATGAGTTTGCATGCTCTGTGTAGTGCAGCAGACCTGTGTCTGCTAGTTTGTTCAACTTTATGCACATATTTCTGCTCTTGATGTAATAACAGACTGTTCCAGCCATGTGAGCAAATTCAGTGCAATTCAATTTTTTTTATACCCCCGCCACACTTAGTGTGAAGGGAGTATATAGGAATCACCGCGATGTTGATCGGGCGGTCGGTCGGTGGGGCGGTCGGTCAGGCGGTCGGTCGGTCTGTTGCAAAATCTTGCGTCGCCAACTCCTGCAGTTTTGAAGCAATTTAAATGAAGCTTAGGGTAAATGATGATATTGAGGTATAGATGTGCAAGACATGTTTTTTGTGTTTGTTGGACAATGTGTTGCCATGGTAACCACAATTTTACCAAAACCTTGTGGAGGGAACTACTTCCATAGTATTTAAGCAGTCAATTTCAAAATTGGTATGATGATCTACACGTATTGGTGTAGTTATGCAAGACAAAATATGGTTACCGCATGTTTTCTTTGAAATCCTGTGGAGTGAACAACTTCCATAGTTTTGAAGCAATTGAAATCAACTATGGTAGGCATTATGGCCTTGAGGCATAGATGTAGAAAACATAATTTTTGTGTTTGTCGGACAAAGTGTTGCCATGGTAACTATAATTTTACCAAAAACTTATGGATTGAATAACTTCCACATCATTCAAGCAATTAAGGTCAAATTTAGTATGTATGATGATCGGGAGGTGTAGTTATGCAATACACCAATGTGTTAATATAAGAAAAATGTGTTGCCATGGTAACCACTCATTTTTGTATCAAATTGAACCATTTAATCTATGAAGGTTTAATTTGGAGTGTATGATGCTCTTAAGTGTAGTTTTGCAAAATGTCCTTTGTATTTGTATCGGACAATGCATTGCCATGGTGACCGCATGTTTTTATTTATTGAAATAATTAAAATTGAAATTGTTTTTATTTAAATCCTGTAGAGTGAACTTCTTCCACAGTTTTCAAGCAATTGAAACCAAATTTCTTAGGCATTATGGCCCTTAGGTATAGATGTGGAACACATAATTTTTGTGTTTGTCACACAAACCGTTACCATGGTAACCACAATTTTGCCAAAACCTTGCAGATCGAATAACTTTTCCATCATTCAAGCAATTAAAATCAAATTTAGTATATCATGATCTAGAAGTGTAGGTTTGCAAGACACCAATGTGTTTGTATAAGGAAATTGTGTTGCCATGGTAACCACTCATTTTTATATCAAAATAAACCATTCAAGCTATGAAGGTCAAATTTGACGTGTATGATGGTCTTTAAGTGTAGTTATGCAAAATGTCCCTTGTGTTTGTATCAGACAATGCATTGCCATGGTAACCACACACTTTTTACCCAAACCTTGTGGAACCAACTGTTACCATAGCACTCAAGCAACTGTGGTCACATTTTGTTTGTATGATTGCCCTCATGACATCACATACTATAAAACAACACTAGGGGCAGTGATAATTCTAGTTTCACAAGCCTCAGACAAGACGGGCAAGTTTCCAATGCAATTTGTTTGGTTGTCGGGGGAAATCTTTGTACAAAAAGCTTCCATAAACCTTGAATATGTATAGTACATGTACAGTAAACTGGCCTATCATAAGTGCATGGTTGGTTTGCTACAATTGTAGTAGTTGTATTGCTTCAGGATATTCATTGTTTTATTTTTTGTTCATTCTTATGGTATTCAATAGATAGACACTCACTTAATTCTAAAGGGGATAATAAAGCTTCACATTTGCTGGCACCACAAATGATATCTAAATCAGACATCGCTGTGGAGATTATAAAGTACCTGCCCTAAGAAAGAGGCCAGAAGGAGGATGGAGAGCACTGAGGAAAGAACATCAACCAACATTTTATTTATTTATTTTTTTTTTGGAGAACTCTAGCCCTTTTCAGGACCACATACACGTGTACAATGTACATGAATACAGTGTACATGTACCCAAGAAAGAATACATGGTGCACCTTTAAGCCTTCTACCACTAAACTGGGGCTAACAGGTACCCTGCATACTTTGACAAATGTTTGAAATCTGTCAAGAATTTAATAGAAAGTTACTGTGTTTAACCATCTGTTTTACAATAAGCTTGCTGGTGGTAGGTAGATGCTGTATAACATATGTAGGTCCTCTCGAATGTACCATGTCGGTTGAGGCTCTTTGATGGTACAATGTATGACAGAGGTGATTTATGTAATTTTTATAATAAATGCTGTACAAGGTAGCTAGCATTTTTTCAAAAAACAAACAAATATTCTCTTCAAATGTCTTGTTCTTAAAAAGTGAAACAGGAAGGAAGACATGGTTAGGAAGTGTTATAATGAGTGGAAAAATGGCTGCAGTCTACCCCCAATTTACAAATCGTATTCCAGAATATCATTCTTGGTTAGGCTGACAGGATTCGTGCTCTCACTGAAACCTAATGTAGACCATGTACAATATAGGGTAAACAATCATAGTCAACAAGGAAGATAAAGAGTTTGCAGCTGATGTGTTTTATTACCTGCTTCTTCTTTTTCTTGTTTATTTTTTGAGGGCTTGTATTTTAGAGCCTGGCACAACCCCAATGTTTACTATGTTCCAAGTCCTCAAAGCAGCATGTTTGCTAATACTTGAACATGAATTTATTTTCATGTCAATGCTTTGAGAGCTTTTGATTTGCTCTTGGCTGGGGTTAGAATGAGATGCCATCTGTGCCCCTTTCACACTTCACTTTTATATTACCCTTTCATACTATACCACGGTACTTACTTTGCTCCTGCCAAATTGGAGGCTTTGATGAGAATAATCACAGGTGTGCCTGTGAAGGATGATTATTGTACGCTTTTCCTCCATTTAACCCATTCCTTCCGCAGTTCTTCAAGAGCCTTCAATGTCCCCAGACGAGATTGTTTGTTAATTTGTTTTTTTCCTGACTGTCGACAGAGAAAAAATTATAATCTTTTGATCAATTTCATTTTTCTGGTCAGCATAACACAGATAACCATGAATTTAGGCCACGAATGCAAACGCTCTACATTTTGGGAAACAGATTATGTACAAAGTACATACTGTAAAACGAGGAATGTTTGCGTGCATTTTAATTTCGCGAATTTCGCGAGTGCCAAAATTGACAAAATTAAAATGCACGTGAAAGTTCTTGCCTACACAATATGCATTTGATGCCATTTGCAATTCATGAAAATTTTATGCTGCCAGAAAGCTGGTCAGCTCTAATGCGCAAAATTGTCATGCCACAAATATATTGTGTTTTACAGTATGTACAGCTGTATATGTACCAGGTGCCTTTATATTCATGAGTTGATGCCATGGGAACGGATTAATTGCTAAAGTGGGAATAAATGCATAGTTTGTTGAGATGAACAGTTGGACAGTTGCCATGTGAATTTCATTGCTAAACTCAAAGACACGCTCTAGGATGTGTAATTTTTTTTCATGAAAAGCAATGAGATAGCATGATAGATTCAGATATTGTTAGAGTTGCAGTGTTAAGATCCAGATATTGTTAGAGTTGCAGTGTTAAGATTCATAATAATGACCAGTGTTTTCTCAACAAAAGGGATCCTGCATGATAATAAAAGGTAAACACTGGGTGACAACGATAATTGGTGCCGCAGAGTGACCATAGGCCAAAGACGAGTGGGAAGAAAACATGATGTAATCCACAAACACTAGACGGGCATATTGAATAGAGAGAGTTCAGGAACCATCGCTCTTTATTTGAACACCTAGTAAGCCGACAATGGCAAGGGAATGTGAGTGCTAATCACACACTCACAGCCATTAACCCATTTAGGACGGTTTGATTTTGCTTCAACACGCACTTTCCATAGGCGCCTGCCTGAGTATACTTGGGACTCTTCCTCAATGGGTTAAAGTGGCAGGCCTGTCTCCCCTGTACACCCCTAGCTTGATTTAGAAGGCAGATAAGTACAGTCATCCATTGTCAATTTTTGTACCATGATCTTGTGTGACCCCTGGTACTGTATTCAGTGGTGATATATCAAAGATAAAGAATTGTGCAGAATTGAAAATTTATGTAAATTTTAGTTTAATGTGTTTTTCATTTTAGTTCAAATGTGACAATTCCATGGTATTCTTTTTTCTCTTGAATCACAGGAAAGGGTCAACTATGAATATGAAACCCTGTTTGAGACCGGGGTCGATGAGATGAGCTGGGATGATACGGTAAGTTTAACAAGATGATGGTCATCCTAAACAGGAAATTATTTTATCATATGGGTAGATGATGATTCTCAGTGTGATGCTTTTAGCACTCTGGTGGTAGAGGTGTTGTTGGTAGTGGTGATGATGATAATGAGTCTGATGATACTAATGATGATGATGATGATGCCTTTTGTGAGAAAAAAGGAAATTGATGAGATTGTTATTGTATATTTGTAGCTGGTGATGGTGAAGAGGGCGATGAGAATTATGATAATAGTGATAATAAATAACACTTATATAGCGCTAAATACTGACGTTTCTAAGCACATTCATTCTTAAAAATATTAGATTAAAATAAAACAATACTGTATGTACATATGATATAAAAAATAAGGATTGAGTAAATAGATAAGTTTTCAGCAATGATTTAACTTATTACCACTTTCAGCATTTCAAATATAAAGAGGGAGTTTGTTCCAAAGAGATGGAGAAATATCAGAAAAAGCCCTATCGCCATAACGGGTACTGGTGCGGGGACCCTCTGATAATTGGACAGTGGAGAATGAAAATGAAGATGGAAGATGGTAATGATTGTGATGATGCTGTTGATGATGGTGATGCTGATCCTATTAAGGTGAACATGAGGGTATTGATAAGAATATTGGTGTAGCTAGTTGATGGTGATGAGGAGAATTATGAAGGTTGGAAGTGGTAATGGTGATGATAATGATGATATTTTTGTGCAGATTGTATTACCTTCCCCAAAGCAACAAACCGTTGCACACACATACACTTGTATGAACACACTCGGCAGTTGGCAAAATGTTACAGAATGTGCTTGAAACAGTCAATCATTTACATTTTCTGTGCACTCTAAGAGTACACCTATATAACCCATGGTGGAAATGGAAATCCTACCACAAACCAGATACTGCTATTGAATTGAATAGCTGTTATCTTTTTTATCTCGCCCTTTCTACGCGTAGAAAGGCTTTGTTTATTCATTTTTTTTCTTTTTGGGGGATTTGGGGGTTGGGAAAGGGTGTTGTGAAGCTACAACATACACTGTAGAGTCTCATTTGTTTTGCTGTTGATGATTGTCTATAAATGCTATGAAATCAAGGTACATAGGCAAGGATAATAGTGACTAATCAATGCTAAAATGCTAAATATGATTAAGATATGTACTTTACTTGGAGAAATGACAGGAAACTCAATAGCTTAACTAAAAACTGGGATGTATTGCTATTATTTTGTAGCTGCAAGTGCCCTGGGAATTTGGAGAAGGTTGCTGTCAGTTGATGCTTGAAAATGAGGTTGTGCAGATTGAAAAAGGTGGTATAAGAGTGCAAAAATGTTATAGGGCTTGCTTAAAGGCAAACACTTGAAAATGATATGAGGATTTTGAATGTATGGATTGTTTCACATAGGAAAACCTGTGGAGATGTTTTATCAGGGATATCACAAGGCATTAATAAGCCTTGGATAATTGAGAATTACCAAACTGCAAACTTCAGCTGTCTACAATGACTGTTTGCATATCTGCACCTTTTTACATGACAGCAACAGGTGTCGGTCCCTTGCCTTCTTTACTTTCTGTGAATCAGGCCTACTGTCACAAGTTTCTATGAACAGTTTGCAAATGTGTTGCCAACGGTAGTTAACACTCGTCTTTCTGAGTTGTCTGAAGGTTTGCATGGTGGTGTATATGAGGAAGAGATGTTTGTGGTAAGACCATGTGTATGCAGTCCTGTTGTTTGGAGAAAGAAGACCTAGGAAAAGAGGAGAAGGAAGAAGGGTAGCAACAAAGGGAGTGTTTAGAGAAGCCAAATAGTGACAATTAAAGAGCAGCAGTGAGCTGGAAGTTGTGGCTGCACTGAGGGACATACAGTATGTCCCCCCCCCCAAAAAAAAAAAAAAAAAAAAAGAAAGTACAATTGGATTTTCGCATTGATAACTTCCAATATGATTTAACAGTCTAAATGCTACTTCAGGGTCTTAAATTATAACATCTTACCTATATCATGCAGAAAACCCCATTCAATTTGGTCGAGTGGTCACAGAGATATTCGGCTCATTGTAACGCATGTCATGGGTCTGATTCTTCCAAGTTGGGCACTTGGATGCTCTTGGAACTGCATACATGTGTGAGCACAATGGACAGAACTTAGAGGGAAAGGATTCCTGACATGCTCAACAAAACTCCTCATTTCTCTTTGACCACTGAAGTAAATCGGATGGGGTTTTCTGTAAAATGTGGGTAATAAGTTATAGTTTCATACCCTGAAATTGTATTTGGATTGACTCATTATTTTTAGAGTTAAAATTGTGGAGGGTCCCGCTGTAATTAATTTTTTGACATACGGTACAGGGGGAAAGGAGACAGTGATGGCTGTATAAAAGGAAGAATAGAGTAAGAGGGGGCATGCATTTATCAACTTACTTCTGGTGCAGAATTAAGGTTTAACTTGGGCTGCATTTATCTAACTTGAGAGAGAGAATCACTTTTCAAAACATGTTCGGAATGGTGTTTGCGAACGTGGTTTGAAACACGATTTTCAGGGTGCAGCGTTTATAGATCCATCATACAATCACGATTTTGGTGTTGTCACTGCACAGCTGCTTTGCGCCGTTTGACCCAGGAAGTAAAGGTCAACTGCATGATATACCACCATACATACCTCATCATTCACACACAAATAATGGGTAGAAACAACTGAAAAACAGCTGGGAGTTGACCTTGAGATACAAATGCGATTCAAAACGGCATTGCGTTTATCTATTCTCAGAAAGGTGATCGTGGTCTCAAACTTGTTTCAAACGCTGCGTTTATCTTAAAAATTTCTGAGGCAGAATCACGATCCTTAACGCGTTTGAGGCATTTTCTGAGGTTAAATAAACGCAACCATGTTTTCAAACGCGTTTGGAAATGCCGTTTTGAAACGCCTTTTAAAGGGCGTTTTGAAACACGTTTGAGACCACGATCGGCGTTCGTGAGTAGATAAACGCAATGCCGTTTTGAAACACGTTTATATCTCAAGGTCAAATCCCAGCTGCTTCCGGTTGTGCTCTCTACCCATTATTTGTGTGTGACTGAGGAGGCATGTTTGGTGGTATGCAGTTGACCTTTACTTCCCGGGTCAAACGGCGCAAAGCAGCTGCCCAGTGACACCACTCGAATCGCGATTGTATGATGGTTAGAAATGCGGCTCCCCAAGAATCGCGTTTCAAACCATGTTTGCAAACACCGTTCCAAATGCGTTTCTCTCTCTCAAGTTAGATAAACGCAGCCAAAATGTCCTTTGAATGGCATTTCAAAATAGGGCTTCCAAATGCATTTGAAAACAAGGTTGCATTTTAGATAATACTCAATCCCAGAAAATGCCTCAAACGCATTTAGGATGGTGATTTTGCGTGAGAAAATTTTCAGATAAACACACCCTTGGTTCACAAGTTTTGGGTTATTTGCCCTCTTGAATGAGACAGTAGAGGTTTAAACAATACATCATGGCATAATCTGGGCCCTGTTTTATGAAGAGTTATAATTGATTATATAGTTGATTTCTATCTTAAGTCTATTGCAGCCTGCATGGTAAGGACATTTATAATCGATTATATCTTTTGATAAGACAGAGCCCTGAAAAGGCAATTCTCAAACTTGTGTTTTGCTCAATTATTTTGTGCAGTGATGTGCAGATATATGCCAATCAGTTAAACAGTGTACTTTGTTGCAGTATTTTACTGTTATTTGCCAAAACTATTGAACATTTCACAGAAAACATTGCTTTACCCAAATTGTATTACTACACATGTCTATTACAGGAAAGGTAAAAAACAAACAAGTTGTTTTTCCACCCAAAATATGCCTTTTGTAATATGAGGCATAAATCTATACAGAAATTGGGATAGGTATAATTCAAAAGAGGTAGAAACTAAAATCTTGAGGTCAGTAGTATCAGTAGACTGCTTCTGTTGGGCTCATCAGGGACACAGTTGATGCCTAGGATTTCAAAGGCTTTCAAATTCAGTAGTGCAAGTGAAATTGTTGCATGCCTGGTGGAATGAAGTCCTTTTCATGAACCCAAATGCAGAGCTGCCCTGAAAACTTCCTGAAAACTTCCTGAAAACTTTGGTATCTCTTAATGTTCTGATAAAAGAGTGTAAAAACATTCCTGGTTGCTCTTTGCAACCTCCCCTATTTTAAGTTTGTATACGTGTGAGTTTAATAAAAGGTTGGCAACCCTGAAAATTGCTTGGCATCATTATTTCCAGTAATCATTGGAAAGGTCAGTTAGGGCTAGGTCAGAGTAGCTGAATGTGTATGGTGCTCTCTTTATTTTGTCTGAATTTGTATGATGCTATCTTTATTTGTGTGAATGTGTATGGTGCTGTCTTTATTTGTGTGAATGTGTATGATGCTGTCTTTATTTGTGTGAATGTGTATGGTGCTCTTTGTACTCCTGCCATAACACACAGTGCAGCAGGTATCATTCACAAGCACCAATCCATGAACATTTTAAGCTTGAGGTGAAGAAAAAAAAAATGAGTATGTTTTGAGTTACATAGTGTATTCACTGTTTTTTTTTTTTTTTTTTGCTAGATCAGATGCATGCAAATAAACATTAACCTGAATAAAGAGTTGAAACTGGGACACTGAACAAAACCTTGTTCTCCAAGGCATTGCAGCTACATATATGTAGAGTTTGCATGGTGTGCCAAGGGCGTTCACGCAAAACAATGCCATTCATGGTTGGTAACATGCAGAATGTTCTTAGAATTCTGAATACCAGCAACAAAAAAGCTAATTGCATTCCTTTGTATTGAGTGATCCGCATGGGAGACGATCTTTGGAATACTGTAAGTGGATATTTTCACGCGACTATTTTTTCGCATTTTTTTTTTCTGTTTTCACATTGTTCATTTAATGCAGTAGATTTCAACATTCTAATGTTTTCACACTGTTCCTATCATGCAGTAGAATCTGAAAATGGAAAGTCACATATTCTTGTAGACAGTCTCCGGGCAACATTATTAAAATAAACATTTGCTCTCTTTCCTTCTGTTTCCCTTCAGGAAAATTTTCGCATGGGAGGCTCATTCGAGTGGCCTTCGCTCAAGGATGTCGTGGAATTCAGACTGCAGGCTCGCAATGTAATTCGAAAGGTCATCGAGGACACACCCCTGGACCTCCCAGTGACGCAAGATAGCCCATGGGTGTGTAGCAAATGTGGCTTCTTTATTTAACCTAGCTGTCTCGCCTGTGGGTGGCAAGTTTGGTTTAGAAAATTGAGTAAATATATTGTGAGTGCATCATATTGATGCGGCATTTAATGAAGCTTACACGTAGCTGTGTTTATAATCATCTAAAATTGGATCAATGCATATTTTACATAGTCCACCAATAATTATAGGTTATTGTGATATGGCAATGAAGTGTTGTATTTACATTTAATAGTGCCCTGGTTGATGCTGTTTAGCTGACATTGAGTGCTATAAATAGCATGGCATCTGTTTTTGAGTGTGTGTGTGTGTGTGGAATGGGCTGAAGGACTCCTTCAATATTTGTTCAAAGTGAATCATTGACAAAATATTGAAAGGTTTGAATTAAAACCCTGGGTCGAGCCCTCCACTGTAAACGGACAGAATTGCGGGGCCGAGGCCGCGCTCGGCCCAGCCCCGGCCCAGCCCTGCACTGTAAAAGGGGTTTGAGTCTTTAGCGATGCACTTCCTGGGTGTCTTTTAATGACAACTTTTAACTTGTTACAGACTGGTCCCGCTGAATTTGTGTGTTATAACAAAATCTCTCATCCTCAACAGGTTCATGTCCTTAATGTCATCATTTATTAGTAGGCCTACACTAGGCTTTGTGTGACTTTTAAGAAAGCTGTGAAAGCAGTCCCCCCCCCCCCCCCCCACCCCCCCCCCCCAAAAAAAAAAAAAAAAAAAGCAACAAGAACTCTACCCCACTCCCCAAAAGTAACTCTGGCTCCATACCTTGTCTGAGAAACTACAAGCAAATGATGTTCACTGAAATTGGCCCAGTGCTGAGAATTTGATAGAGCTAAAAGAGTTCACTTTTATAATACGTATGCTCATTCATCATGTGAGATTTTTTTCTTTCATGAATTAGTACGTGTGATGTGCTGGAGCTAAAGATGATTTTTGAGAGTAGAAAAGAAAAAGAAAAAGAAAAAGAAAAAGAGAGAGGAGAGATGCACATATAAAGACGTATATACCACCTCATTGTCTTCCAGTGGGCAGTATTCATGGGCTTTGAGCATGAGCGAATACACATTGAGACATCCTCCGTTCTCATCCGGCAACTTCCAATCTCCATGGTGAGAACACCGGAGGGATGGACATTTGGACCTCCGACCTGTGGTGAGTGTGTGCTGGTTGCATGTTCCTCCTCTTTCTCTATGTGTTTTGGTGTGATGGGCTCCTTGATTGTTTGAAAAATGGTGCATACTGGCATGATTTCAATACAGACCATTTTAATTTAATTTACTTCAGTTCAGTTAGCCTCCATAGCACTTTGAAGTCTTTTGATGGTTTATTCTGTATGGACATTTGGACCTTCCTCTTTGAGCAATCACCATCAATAAGACTGTGTGAATCGTATGAATTCGAAGTGCTTTGAGTGTCACAGCACCTAAGAATCTCATAAGAGTCTGATATAAAAATCAAAATTTGAAAACAAAACAGAATGGAGAATCCAAAAGGACCTGCTTAACTACCAAAAAATCTTACAGCCCCTGCACATCTTGGTTGAAACCTGTAAAGATTGTACGAAACAAGGGAAAAAAAACCCACAAAGCAAAAACACACAGACATGAGATAAACTGGTTTGAGGAAGTTATCTAATGTGTTTGTCCTGTTGTTATCTGAAACTGCTCCCAAAAAATACATTGTTTGTAGTTATCTTGGGGGACAAAATGTTTTTGTGGTCCAAGGCACTGTGGACTGTACTGTAGGCCTAGTTTGTCACATTATGTCATGTGACCTGGTGGACATGTGAGTTTCCAGCACGCTCCAGCACGCATCCTGAGTTGGAAAAGCCTATCAAACACTACTGCTTCTGACCTCCGTTCCTTTAAAGAACAAATCTACCCCAAAAAGAAGTAAACTTCAAAAGAAAGAGAGAAATGTTTCCTACAGAATGATACAAAAATGACAAAATATAAGTTAAGAAGTAAGGAAGCTATTACATTTTGAAATTTCACTTTTTTTTTTCAGAAAACATTTCTCGACCAGTCCTTATGATTATTCAAATGAACGAGTTGATGATGTCATACCTCACAATTTTTCATGTAAATTTGGACAAATTGTTACTTTTAGCTATTAAATACAAGTAAAAGCATATTCCCATACCAAGATATATCAGAGTTAACATTTGTTCTTTTTTTATTTTGGGTGGTTTTAAGACAAGTTTTCTATTTATACCACTGAAATATGAGATTTCGGTCATTTCTGTATATGAAATGAGTAAGAAATTGTGAGAGCATGACATCATCAACTTGCTGATTTGAATATTCATAACGACTTGTCAAGAAATATTTTTAAAACAAATGTGGAATTTCAAATTGTCATATCTTCCTTATTTCTTGACTGATTTTGGTCAATGCTTAATCATTCTGTGGGAAATATTTTTGTCTTCCTTTTGAAGTTCATTTATTTTTTGGGTGGATTTCCTAGGTATGATATCTGTATTTTCTATTGATATACTTGCATGATATATGTATATTTGTTCAGTGTTATAATCCATAATGAGTAGGCACAGTAGGCTTTGAAATGGCAAACCCAATGTCCTGCCTGTCCATATGGCCATAATCATTTTAATACATGTCATGTCAAAACTAACCCTGATGACAGTGTTCATATAGGCCTGCAGACGATGGCCAAAAAGTGGCTTAAAAAAGGCTCAACTGGCAACTATCGTATAACAAGCAAATTTTAACTTTTTTAAAAAGTATACATCCTGACAATATCCCACATGAAATTTACCCGAAAAAATCTAATCGGAACATGCTCAAATGACGTCATCAAAATGGCTTCTTAAGAACTGCAATTTTGCTAGAGTAATTGTCACTTCGACATTTCTAATAATAAAAATGGAATATTTCGGAAAGGAAGTGATTCTAGCTACAGTAATGCTATTTCTTATGTACCTCAGGTCATCAGCCATCAAGTATGCTCATTTTCAGTTGAGCTGGTGAGTTGTACGCATACCAATAGCGTTTCTATAGCAACCTTACACTGACGTAGTAGAAATAAATAAATCTCTACTCCGGCAATTTTTATAGAAAAAAAAAGTGTCTTGATATGGCAGGAATCCAATTCAATACAATTCAATTTAATTTTTATTTCATTTTTTAACAAGAACAGATAGACATCACTTTCTTTGTAACAGAAAATGAGGTGCGTAAAACTATGTTGAATGAAAAGAATTTACGATGATTATAGCACCATACGATAATTATACATAAACATAAAACTCAAGTGATAGTCATAAAACTCAAGGAACGATTTTTTTTTGGAACGACTGTAATTGCGTTGATATTTGCATTACAAAGGGTCATGTATAGAGGCAGTTAATGCGGGTACTTCCCATACGCTCCCTTCAAATGATAACCACTTTAACTATATGTCAGTGTATTAAAGTCAAAATTGCAGAGCAAATATATCGTCTGTTGACTCCATTGAATTTCATTAAACAGAAGTTTCTTTGCTAGAGGACCAGAAGGACTGTTTAAAGGCATGTACCCATAGAACATAATTGTGTGGCGCTCCGTCGGAATGAGTCAAAAGTCGCAAAAAATGAAATCGTAGTTATGCCTATAAGTGAATTCTACAGACTCTAAGCTTTACACTGATATGTAATACAACTCATTTCGACATCCCTATAGATCATAAAAACGAATATTAACTACGGTTATGATGTCAGTCCATTTTCTAAATAACGGAGAAAATCGCTGTCAAAGTTCAGGTTATGTTCAAGCTCACAACCTGTTTCTTTCACGGGACGAAACAATACAACAGTCCTGCTTAGCGACGGCGTTTACGCTCCATCGCACGCACGACCGTATAAGGCGATAGCTTGGGTGTGTAAGATAATTAACCAATCGCAGGACAGATCTATCATTAACGATTCTGACCAATACAGTAGTCCGAATGTAAACTTCGGTGCGTTTGTGTCCGTGCCGCTGCCGCCGCATGAATGAGTCGGTACGCGTTGTGTGTCGGCTGCGGTGTAGTTTGCCGCAAGTTTTTAACTCGCAAACAATAGGAAACAGTAGAAAGAAAAAAAGGCAGGCAATGCGTATTACGAAAAGCATCTATAGCGAGAGCCGTTGATCGCTTCCATTCTCCTCCCATGTTGTTGTCAATGGAAACTATAGAGGATGCGTTTAGCAAGTACCAATACCTAAATCGAACCTGAGAACCTATTGTAGGCGGGCACACAATGCGTCTTACGAGAAGCGTCTTTTAGCGAGGGCGTTGATCGCTTCCATTCTCCTCCCATGTAGTTGTTGTCAATGGAAACTAAAGAGGATGCGTTTAGCAAGTACCAATACCTAGATAGAACCTGAGAACCCATTGTAGGCGGGGGTTCAAAATGAAGTTAATTAACGATAGTCGTCTTTTGAGATCGTATTCTTTGCGTGTACTAAAACCCCTCAAATTACGCACATGGTCGTAATGTTGCAGAACATCAAAGACTGCTTTCGCGTCTGTTCTGCTGCAGCTGTATACCTCCGTAACATTCTGAATTCCCGCCATATTAGGCACATTTCCTTTATAGGCGTTGCGTCCACAGTAACTATCGCTTATCAAGCTTGCCAATGCTGCACATACTATACGTATCAGAAGCAAAGGTTGATGTAGGCCTGACAGCTTCACGTTGGGTTTATAATTATGACTGTATCATGAATATACTTCTTATTCTCGGTCACTTTTGTAATACCATAGCATATAAAGAAGC
This sequence comes from Diadema setosum, assembly GCF_964275005.1. Lineage (NCBI taxonomy): Eukaryota > Metazoa > Echinodermata > Echinoidea > Diadematoida > Diadematidae > Diadema > Diadema setosum. Next base: position 17,048,172 of record NC_092697.1, read on the forward strand.
GTTAACTTGTAGCTTAAGCTTATTTGTTTTCCCTCACATTTACTCTCTAAAAAAAATCGAGTGAAAATATTCACTCTTAAAGGAGTGAATTAAAAAAAAGAGTGAATCTAGAGTGAAATTAGAGTGAATTTTGAGTGAAAATGTTCATTTTCACTCGTTTTAGAGTGACGTAGGGATCACTCCAAAATCTTCGAGTGATCCTTGAGGTCACTCCAAAATGAGTGAAAATGAACATTTTCACTCAAAATTCACTCCATTTTCACTCTAAATTCACTCTTTTTTTAATTCACTCCTTTAAGAGTGAATTTTTTCACTCGATTTTTTTTTAGAGAGTACAGTTACAATCTTTCTGCATTTGTGAAGTTGAGTATAGATTATTATACTGACATATATTTTGAATTAATACTTTACGGAGGCCTTACTCATTTCGTAGTATTCACAAACCTTACTAAAATAAATGATTGCTTGATTACTTTCGTCTAAAGAAAACACCGGAAAGGGAACCGCATTTAATGTGTGTGTGTTTGTTTGTTGTTATTTTTTTAACGAACCTAAGCTAATAGCGAACCATATTTCATTGTGCGATTAACGAACCTTCAGAATAATCAATTGAACCCCCCCCCAAAAAAAAAACCACACAAACAAACAAACAAACAAACATTTCAATGTCATGCGTTGTCAATAGTGATAAAAGGCCCGTTTTTATTTAGTAGTGTGTCTCAGTACTCCTGTGTTTATTTTTAAGGATGTGCCTCTCCTTATGATTGCGATTGATGTTCAGCTATTTCTTTCCCTCAAGCTTGAAAAGGAAGCAGCTAAAATTCAGGCAAGGAGACGAGTTTTTTTTTTTTTATGCCTCCGCCACAAAGTGGTGCCGGAGGCATTATGTTTTCGGGTCGTCCGTCCGTCCGTCCTTCCGTCCGTCCGTCCCTCCGTCCTTCCGTCCGTCCGTCCGTCCGTCCGTCCGTCCTTCCGTCCGTCCGTAATGAATTTTGTGGACAAGGTAACTATCAAAACCTGTTGAGGTATCCTAATGAAACTTGGCATGTATGTGTATTAGGGGGTGAAGTTGTGCCTATCAACTTTTGGGTGCACATGCTCAAGGTCAAAGGTCAAAAGGTCAAGGTCAAATACATAAAATTTCACTATTTCCACCATATCTATTGAATGCCTGAAGATATTTTCTTGAAACTTAGTGTATACATGTATTACCCAATTAAGATTCTCTGGTGAAAGTTTGCGTCATGAGGTCAAAGGTCAAAGGTCAAAAGGTCAGGGTCAAATACATGAAATTTCACTATTTTCGCCATATCTATTGAATGCCTGAAGATATTTTCTTGAAACTTAGTGTATACATGTATTACCCAATTAAGATTCTCTGGTGAAAGTTTGGGTCATAAGGTCAAAGGTCAAAAGGTCAAATAAAAATATCAGAACTTCTTTTTTTTTCCGTGCCTTGGAAAATTGTTCAAGGTATCTTCATGGAACATAGTATATACATGTACTGACTGGAAGTGATTATCTAGAGAATGTAGGGTTCATGGGGTCAAAGGTCAGGGGTCAAAGGTCAAGTGCAACACTTCAAAATTTTACTATTTCCCTCATATTTATGCAATGCCAGCAGGGTTATTATTTTTTTTACACTTGGTGTATGCATGTGTAACCTAATAGAAATTCTCTGGAAAGTTTTTTTTTTCTTCTTTTTTTGCCTCAAAGGTCAAAAGGTCAAAGATCAAGTGAAAGTGCTGAACTAACTTTTTCCTCCATATCTCGAAGTGGCTCAAGTTATCTTGAAACTTAGTACATATTATGCATGTTCTACCTGAAAGTGATTATCTTATGAATTTTAGGGTCAAGGGCCAGATGAAAATGGTAACAATTTACTATTCAATTCAGAAATTGCACTTTTTCTCCACACCTGTACCTTGAAAATTACTCAATGCCGAAATGTATGAATGGGTCAAAGTCAAGTTAAAGTCCTTAAATCCCTAGATACATGCTCTCCTATTCATCCAATTAAACCTAGGTCAAGGAAGGTGAACATTCAACACATTTGTGACAAACTTGTCATTTCAATATTTTGCCAATTTTGTGAAAATGTAATCACACATTGTCCACGTACTATCTAGACCTATTGGGAAAATCATGCATTATGGCGGAGGCATACCAGTCGCCAAAGCGACATTTCTAGTTTTTCCATGAGATGCAATCATTAAGACACACAGTACGTGTTATTCCCGAAAGTTGTGTGATTGCTTATGCGCTAAAGAATTGTGTCCATTATATGTATCAGGCACTATACAAAACGGTTGAAATCTGCTGAAAGTTGAACTTTTCATTTCCATTTCAAGCGGGGATAGACTAGAAATTAGTTTGTCTATACTGACAGGAGACACTAGTTTTCCAGTACATACTCCGCATTTAAACAGTCGCCATATTTTCATGGTCAGAATCAGATACACACGTGACATTATCATAAAAATGAAAATACAAAACAACTAAACACGACTTATATGTACAAATATTATGAACTTCAATGAATTATATACCTACCTGTAATAGTCCGCATAAAAAACAAGCACGCCAAACAAATAATTTGATAGAATTAATAAAACACTCAGCGATATCATGCATGGCAGATCAAATCAAGTTCAATTGGTGAGAAAGCTAAATGAAGTTAAAAAGTTGACTTCTTTACGTTTCTCTTCCAATTTATGAATACAGAATTACACTATTGAAGCGGATTGTCTCTGTTGGGAACGATCGCCATATAAAGCATTTTTAGTCTTCTGAGCAAATCCGAATCCCTATATACTTTAATTTTTGCTTGATAATGTAATAACACTGGTTATAACTTTAAAAAGGACTCGCAAATTCAAAGTTTCAAACAGTATACTATAACATTACATTGAACACGGTGTATTTCAAAAAACATTTTGAATGCGTTGTGTGTTAGCATGTTAATGGAATCAATCTGCCTTTTATTTTCCGTACGTAAAGCGCACAGAAACGAAACCAAATGTTACCAAATACAGTGGAATCCATTGTACGGGGTGGTATTATCATTAGAAGTATATCCCATTCCTTTTTACTTTTATTTGCTTGAAGCAGTAGTCAAACCATGTGTCATTATATCGTGGCGACATCACTTAGGAATTAGAATGTATGAAGATAATAGTTACTCATTTATTTCACGCTATTATTATAGCATTTACATTTTCCAACTGTTATTGACAGTATTATGGTACTGTATGGTTACGATTACGAATGTTGGTTATGAATTCAAAAGACTGGTTCATTAATCGAACTATGAAGGTAGCTGTTTTGAAAGTAGTTTGGTACAAGTTCGAAACGCAAACGAAATCATCGTCATAGGGGGAACTGATAGCTCTAGAAAACTTGTTTAGGCCAATAAAGATTGCGTATGCAATCCTTGTAGAAAGTTTTGACTATGGCCATCTTTTGAGTATTTTCAGAAATTATATAAAGAATTATTTGTTTGGATTATGCCAAGAATTAGTTTGAACTATGAGAATAAAAATGCGTGGTTACCTCAACAATGTCGCAGTTCGATTAGACATGATGGGTAAAGTGAATTCATGACTTGTTGACTAATCTTTGCTGATTGATGATCATTTCTGTATTAAAAACCATCAGATAAGTCTCGTAGATGATACCTCTGTAATCGTAGTCAAAATTCTTTTGAGCGATGAGACAAAACCAACAAACAAAATGCCATGTATCATCGCTCGAAATTCCAACATTTGGCGTCACCCAACCAACAATAAGTGACGAATCATATGGAACATCATATTGTGGGAAAGCGGACTGTGTTACGATTTTTAAATGTTGCGAGCAATTCTTAAAAAAAAAAAGAGAGAAAATGAGGCAAAGTTCAAGAAATTAGAAAAAGCACGTAAATGCAGGCGATCATGTTTAATAGTCAAAGTAAGAGATTACAATTGGCCATGCGGATGTATATGATTGCCTCATTTACATGTCTGATTTCTATAAACTATGTTATATTTAAATTTAAGTTTCCTTCCCTCCTTGATAAAAGTTGTGTTGGGTTTTCGCTAAAGGCATTTATTATGACATGCTATAAAAACGACAACAAATGACTACTATACATCAAAAGATGATCTATACATGAACCACAATAATTCTGTACGTTCTGATATAATGCAACTGCTTGTTTGTTTGTTTGTTTGTTTGCTTGTTTGTTTTGAATTACCATGGTCTTTGTCGGGGGAAAGATGAAGAAAAAAAGTAGAGTGTATCACTCTCAAATCCGAATGATTGCGATAAGTGTGTATTCCCGCCCTTTCTATACAGGTAAACGATTCATACTTGGTATGCTATTTATAAAAGCCTTGTGTCACGCAGAAGAACTGATTCCGGGATCACTTTTAACCTTTCATAAAATTCACGTTTTAAGATAGTAACGATAGCTTGTAGGAGATAAAGTAAGTTAGCTTCCCTGGCTGTGGTTCTGAACACAAAATGGGACTGAAAAAAATCTTTTACAAATTAGCAGACATAATGACGATCCTCCAACACTGTCGCTCCATTACGTCACTAATTCTGCTATCAATGGCGAAAAAAAAAGAATACTGGTTGCGTGATTATCCACCCCTTGATAGCAGGAAGTTTACCTTTCATTGTTCAAGGCTTCGTTGATGCGGGGTTTACTTGGATACAAGGCGTGAACAGTGTCGTCCGAGTCCTTTCATTCGGAATTCCTCAGAATACACAATTCAATAGGCAATTAGCGCTGCTACTTCGCAAAGCTGTTAGCCAAATTCTTTGCAGACTTGACCTCTCACATGTCAGCTACACGTAAGACACGACAAACAGCTATCATTACACACATTCTGATTTTAGAAAAATGAAGAAACACACTTTTGAGTAGCGACACAGCTTTCTGTCACTTTCTCACTGCAAATAGGTCCTACTTCTAAAAAATACACAAAATAATGACAAGAGTCAGAATATCCTCCAAAGGGAACACGAGCTATTTGGGCATTGATAATGTTTGTCGTCCGATTTCTCTCCATGCCGTCGCGGCCCAAACCATCATAAGAAAATAGGGCAATAAGTTTTATTAATCGGGGAAATAAAATTACGCATTACATACATTTGGCTTTAATTATCATACGAATTGTCGAATTTATAAAGACGAGAATAATTGACAACTTAGGCCATGCTATATCTCCAAAGATGAACTTTAAACAGCAAGTCACATACCAGGGAACGAAAGTTATGATTATTTGAATGAATTCATTAATGAGGCCAATAAAAGTTGTAAAAGTAAACACACACACATAGAGAGGTTTCAAGTTCGATATGTGATCATGTATTAGCTCATTGATAAAGTATCATAAATTTTGCGTGATCATTTGTTGGAATTATTTTTTTTTTTCAGCGCCATTTGTGCGTCACATCAATCACCACTTCATGAAATGTGGTGCATGTATCAAACGCAACTCGCTAGTCATGCAATCAATAGCCTTGGTCAGCTCACTGTTATTACGTAATTAAGCCCTCGCCGCCACCAACGCCGCCGCGCGCACCATGCTTTGTTTTGACTTCAATGGGGTCAAGAGCAATGCTTCATTAGCATACGCCCTAGCAACGGAGGCGGAGTTTCACTCGGGCAAGAACAATAGGTGCGAAACGTAACGCAAAGGTGAGCATTCGAAAAAAATGAAACCGAAAAAAATTGTCGCAGAAAAACTGTGATTTGGGACACTAGTCTTCATTTTTACACGCTGAAATTTTCTGTACAAATAGATAAAATGTCAAGGAATCAAAATCCGTCATAAAAAAAATTTCGACCCGAGCAGTGCTTCCCCTTCATTTTCGGCTCATTACGGGAAAAGTCCCCGTGCGACTTATGACTCATTTTGTCGGAGCGCCACACAATTATGTATTTTTGCAAACATAGGTTTCAACATTTTCGGTGTTCCAATCTGAAACCTAGAAGCATTGTTTTCATGGAAACACTGTATTTTTATCATTTGAATGTTCACCCTTTTGACAATGTAGTTAATGTAGAGCATTTTTCTTTTTGTAATTATATTGCATTTCTTACAAACAAAAGGGCAATTGCTGTACAACCGTAACGATCGGGACGATGTGAAGGCATTGAAAATTGAAACATATTTGTGCTATATGCTTTGGTGCATGTTACTTATATTGCCCTGGGGTTCGATGATTTTGAACACATGCCACTCGGTCGCCGTTGAATGTGCACCCCTTTGACCATTATGATGATTGTCAAGCAGTGTCCCTACCACACAAAAATCATGAAAAGTAAAGTGTCTTTATTTACCACTCGGCAAAACAACTTTACATGCATGTACAAGTGAGTTTGCTTTGGCATATAATGCATGTTTTGTTAATCTGTTTCGGGACCACGGCGGTCAGGGTAGGGGTAATCTGGGCACTTCCCAAGGGCTTGACGATAGATATTGTAAAGCAACGTCTCCTATATCACCTTAATTGCATTTTACGAAAATAAAAGCATATGTGCTACACAGACGGGAGAGCTTTTCACAGGTATGTAACCATGGAACATTTTTCTTGGTTGTATACTGCAAGGTTTTTTATCGCCTTTAGGATGCATGGAAGAATAACAAGTATATCCTGCCATAAAACACCTGTTGTGTGTGTAATTTGTAGTTAACAAATTTACAGCTATTTTTAGAAGCACTTCAAGGTCAAAGACATAACATTCATGATCAAATTGACACTAAATCTGGAAGATGAGCAGAAATAGTTTAGCACCCTAATATGGTAGAATGTCAGCTTTCACAATTCTTGAAATATTGCTCTGTGAAAAGTCTTTCAAAACACATTTACTTGCAGTGCAATGAGGAAAATGGAGCGATTTATTGTTTTTTATCAAATTTTGGATTAAATTTCAAGGTCATTATTATGTAATAAAAGTGTTTTGTGGTATATATTACTAAAATATGTATAACAGACTATCCCTACTGCAAATATCACAGGGCTAGTGCTTTTCATTTTGAAAGCGTGGACATTTGAAATGTCCTCCAAACCCAATATGTGATATTACGTGGGAATTTGGCCGTTTACAACCATTTTCGGTGGGGTAAATTTGCCATTGAACATTTCGGGAGCAAAATTTCTTTGGTAACCCAAGATAACATAGGTAAATGTCTATCAATACACAAAAATTGATGCTATTCCTAGGTGGGACGAAGGGTGATCCGTGACCTTGAATTTGGCACATTTTTCATTTTTGTCAACTTTGAGGGCGCTATCCGTAAAAACGGTGATCATGAATGCGCCGATTTTTTTCAAAATTACTGAGCAAGTCAAAGCCTTCAACAGCATAATATTTTAGAACCTAAGGTGATGAAATGTGGAAGATATTAGCTTCTAAATATGCATTAAAATTTTCAAAATTAACATTTAACACCATTTTCGGTGACCTCGTGCACGTTAACAAAAAGTCAATTTCGCGTCACAGTCAGTTTTTCTTGCAAAGACTATAAAGTTCTCTCAATTTCCAGATAATGAACACTTTTGCATAAATATCCAAGCTAAAACAGTCAATCAAAAATGCCTAATTTTCTTTTAACTAATTTTTTGGAATGCGCACCGGTTGCTATGTGAGGCTGTATCTTAGCAACCAATTGACCTTGGGGCAAAATATTTTGGGATTTTCCGTCAGACACTTTGGGGAACATTTGGTGCGATTTTTAAGAAAATCGGAGGGGGTCGGGTGACAAGCACTGGATGATTTGACATGGATTGACCCTAATAGAGATCGCCGTGTGCGATGAAAAGATCGTACATATGGGTCAATTTGCATATCTTATCTAAGTCAAAATAGTAAAATATGAAGTGAAAACATTCAGGATAGGGATTTCAACATCTTTAAATTCTGTGAAGGGGTATAATTTGAGTAATATCGGCCTCATAAATGATTTGTAGAATAGATGAACACAGCACATACGGTGCAGCAGTTGTAACTGTTTACTGAGCACGAGTTTTACACGTAAAATGCAGGTAGCAAAAAAAAAAAAAGCAAAAAAAAAAATCCGCCCGACCGACCCTATTTCAAAATCTCATGTTACACCAATACAACCTTTTTTTTTTTTTTTTTTGCCTTACTTTGAGCACCTCTCCCAAGGTGGTCTCTGCAAGTGAACCCTTTGGACTGCATAGATATTGTAGGTCAATGTTGTTATTTTATCTCTACTCCGGCAATTTTTATAGAAAAAAAAAAGTGTCTTGATATGGCAGGAATCCAATTCAATACAATTCAATTTAATTTTTATTTCATTTTTAACAAGAACAGATAGACATCACTTTCTTTGTAACAGAAAATGAGGTGCGTAAAACTATGTTGAATGAAAAGAATTTACGATGATTATAGCACCATACGATAATTATACATAAACATAAAACTCAAGTGATAGTCATAAAACTCAAGGAACGATTTTTTTTTTTGGAACGACTGTAATTGCGTTGATATTTGCGTTACAAAGGGTCATGTATAGAGGCAGTTAATGCGGGTACTTCCCATACGCTCCCTTCAAATGATAACCACTTTAACTATACATTGTATGTCAGTGTATTAAAGTCAAAATTGCAGAGCAAATATATCGTCTGTTGACTCCATTGAATTTCATTAAACAGAAGTTTCTTTGCTAGAGGACCAGAAGGACTGTTTAAAGGCATGTACCCATAGAACATAATTATGTATTTTTGCAAACATAGGTTTCAACATTTTCGGTGTTCCAATCTGAAACCTAGAAGCATTGTTTTCATGGAAACACTGTATTTTTATCATTTGAATGTTCACCCTTTTGACAATGTAGTTAATGTAGAGCATTTTTCTTTTTGTAAATATATTGCATTTCTTACAAACAAAAGGGCAATTGCTGTACAACCGTAACGATCGGGACAATGTGAAGGCATTGAAAATTGAAACATATTTGTGCTATATGCTTTAGTGCATGTTACTTATATTGCCCTGGGGTTCGATGATTTTGAACACATGCCACTCGGTTGCCGTTGAATGTGCACCCTTTTGACCATTATGATGATTGTCAAGCAGTGTCTCTACCATCTAAAAATCATGAAAAGTAAAGTGTCTTTATTTACCACTCGGCAAAACAACTTTACATGCATGTACAAGTGAGTTTGCTTTGGCATATAATGCATGTTTTGTTAATCTGTTTCGGGACCACGACGGTCAGGGTAGGGGTAATCTGGGCACTTCCCAAGGGCTTGACGATAGATATTGTAAAGCAACGTCTCCTATATCACCTTAATTGCATTTTACGAAAATAAAAGCATATGTGCTTCACAGGCGGGAGAGCTTTTCACAGGTATGTAACCATGGAACATTTTTCTCGGTTGTATACTGCATGTTTTTCATCGCCTTTAGGATGCATGGAGTTACTTTGAGCACCTCTCCCAAGGTGGTCTCTGCAAGTGAACCCTTTGGACTTCATAGATATTGTAGATCAATGTTGTTATTTTATCTCTACTCCGGCAATTTTTATAGAAAAAAAAGTGTCTTGATATGACAGGAATCCAATTCAATACAATTCAATTTAATTTTTATTTCATTTTTATCAAGAACAGATAGACATCACTTTCTTTGTAACAGAAAATGAGGTGCGTAAAACTATGTTGAATGAAAAGAATTTACGATGATTATAGCACCATACGATAATTATACATAAACATAAAACTCAAGTGATAGTCGTAAAACTCAAGGGACGTTTTTTTTTTTTGGAACGACTGTAATTGCGTTGATATTTGCGTTACAAAGGGTCATGTATTGAGGCAGTTAATGCGGGTACTTCCCATACGCTCCCTTCAAATGATAACCACTTTAACTATATGTCAGTGTATTAAAGTCAAAATTGCAGAGCAAATATATCGTCTGTTGACTCCATTGAATTTCATTAAACAGAAGTTTCTTTGCTAGAGGACCAGAAGGACTGTTTAAAGGCATGTACCCATAGAACATAATTATGTATTTTTGCAAACATAGGTTTCAACATTTTCGGTGTTCCAATCTGAAACCTAGAAGCATTGTTTTCATGGAAACACTGTATTTTTATCATTTGAATGTTCACCCTTTTGACAATGTAGTTAATGTAGAGCATTTTTTTTTTGTAATTATATTGCATTTCTTACAAACAAAAGGGCAATTGCTGTACAACCGTAACGATCGGGACAATGTGAAGGCATTGAAAATTGAAACATATTTGTGCTATATGCTTTAGTGCATGTTACTTATATTGCCCTGGGGTTCGATGATTTTGAACACATGCCACTCGGTCGCCGTTGAATGTGCACCCCTTTGACCATTATGATGATTGTCAAGCAGTGTCTCTACCATCTAAAAATCATGAAAAGTAAAGTGTCTTTATTTACCACTCGGCAAAACAACTTTACATGCATGTACAAGTGAGTTTGCTTTGGCATATAATGCATGTTTTGTTAATCTGTTTCGGGACCACGACGGTCAGGGTAGGGGTAATCTGGGCACTTCCCAAGGGCTTGACGATAGATATTGTAAAGCAACGTCTCCTATATCACCTTAATTGCATTTTACGAAAATAAAAGCATATGTGCTACACAGACGGGAGAGCTTTTCACAGGTATGTAACCATGGAACATTTTTCTCGGTTGTATACTGCATGTTTTTCATCGCCTTTAGGATGCATGGAGTTAGGCAAAAAAAAAAAAAATGTTGTATTGGCGTAACCCGCCCGACCCTAAAAATTCCGCCGACCCTGTGTTTTTTTATTATTTTTTTTTGCTATCGATATCAAGTATCTTGTTGACTGCGATCGTGATCGCAAAAAACCCGGAAGTGGAAACGGCTCTGGGGATATCGGATGTACGAAGGAGAGATCTCGCTAGCGCCTCGCATAGCCTCGCTTGATCAATACGTCATCTGTTTCCAACACGGACGCGTACTCTATCAAGATTTATACAGTGTATACTTAGCATTCAGGCTGCAATGTATTGTGCACAGTTTTGCCATAGGTTTCTTGTGTGGAGAACTTACACGAATCTGTATATGTGGGACTGTAATAGAGATCGCCGTGTGCGATGAAAAGATCGTACGTATGGGTCAATTTGCATATCTTATCTAAGTCAAAATAGTAAAATATGAAGTGAAAACATTCAGGATAGGGATTTCAACATCTTTAAATTCTGTGAAGGGGTATAATTTGAGTAATATCGGCCTCATAAATGATTTGTAGAATAGATGAACACAGCACATACGGTGCAGCAGTTGTAACTGTTTACTGAGCACGAGTTTTACACGTAAAATGCAGGTAGCAAAAAAAAAAAAAACAAAAAAAAAATCCGCCCGACCGACCCTATTTCAAAATCTCATGTTACGCCAATACAACCTTTTTTTTTTTTTTGCCTTACTTTGAGCACCTCTCCCAAGGTGGTCTCTGCAAGTGAACCCTTTGGACTGCATAGATATTGTAGGTCAATGTTGTTATTTTATCTCTACTCCGGCAATTTTTATAGAAAAAAAAAAGTGTCTTGATATGGCAGGAATCCAATTCAATACAATTCAATTTAATTTTTATTTCATTTTTAACAAGAACAGATAGACATCACTTTCTTTGTAACAGAAATTGAGGTGCGTAAAACTATGTTGAATGAAAAGAATTTACGATGATTATAGCACCATACGATAATTATACATAAACATAAAACTCAAGTGATAGTCATAAAACTCAAGGAACGATTTTTTTTTTTGGAACGACTGTAATTGCGTTGATATTTGCGTTACAAAGGGTCATGTATAGAGGCAGTTAATGCGGGTACTTCCCATACGCTCCCTTCAAATGATAACCACTTTAACTATGTCAGTGTATTAAAGTCAAAATTGCAGAGCAAATATATCGTCTATTGACTCCATTGAATTTCATTAAACAGAAGTTTCTTTGCTAGAGGACCAGAAGGACTGTTTAAAGGCATGTACCCATAGAACATTTTGCAAACATAGGTTTCAACATTTTCGGTGTTCCAATCTGAAACCTAGAAGCATTGTTTTCATGGAAACACTGTATTTTTATCATTTGAATGTTCACCCTTTTGACAATGTAGTTAATGTAGAGCATTTTTCTTTTTGTAATTATATTGCATTTCTTACAAACAAAAGGGCAATTGCTGTACACTGTACAACCGTAACGATCGGGACAATGTGAAGGCATTGAAAATTGAAACATATTTGTGCTATATATGCTTTAGTGCATGTTACTTATATTGCCCTGGGGTTCGATGATTTTGAACACATGCCACTCGGTTGCCGTTGAATGTGCACCCCTTTGACCATTATGATGATTGTCAGGCAGTGTCTCTACCATCTAAAAATCATGAAAAGTAAAGTGTCTTTATTTACCACTCGGCAAAACAACTTTACATGCATGTACAAGTGAGTTTGCTTTGGCATATAATGCATGTTTTGTTAATCTGTTTCGGGACCACGACGGTCAGGGTAGGGGTAATCTGGGCACTTCCCAAGGGCTTGACGATAGATATTGTAAAGCAACGTCTCCTATATCACCTTAATTGCATTTTACGAAAATAAAAGCATATGTGCTTCACAGGCGGGAGAGCTTTTCACAGGTATGTAACCATGGAACATTTTTCTCGGTTGTATACTGCATGTTTTTCATCGCCTTTAGGATGCATGGAGTTACTTTGAGCACCTCTCCCAAGGTGGTCTCTGCAAGTGAACCCTTTGGACTTCAAAGATATTGTAGATCAATGTTGTTATTTTATCTCTACTCCGGCAATTTTTATAGAAAAAAAAAGTGTCTTGATATGGCAGGAATCCAATTCAATACAATTCAATTTAATTTTTATTTCATTTTTAACAAGAACAGATAGACATCACTTTCTTTGTAACAGAAAATGAGGTGCGTAAAACTATGTTGAATGAAAAGAATTTACGATGATTATAGCACCATACGATAATTATACATAAACATAAAACTCAAGTGATAGTCATAAAACTCAAGGAACGTTTTTTTTTTTGAACGACTGTAATTGCGTTGATATTTGCGTTACAAAGGGTCATGTATTGAGGCAGTTAATGCGGGTACTTCCCATACGCTCCCTTCAAATGATAACAACTTTAACTATATGTCAGTGTATTAAAGTCAAAATTGCAGAGCAAATATATCATCTGTTGACTCCATTGAATTTCATTAAACAGAAGTTTCTTTGCTAGAGGACCAGAAGGACTGTTTAAAGGCATGTACCCATAGAACATTTTGCAAACATAGGTTTCAACATTTTCGGTGTTCCAATCTGAAACCTAGAAGCATTGTTTTCATGGAAACACTGTATTTTTATCATTTGAATGTTCACCCTTTTGACAATGTAGTTAATGTAGAGCATTTTTCTTTTTGTAATTATATTGCATTTCTTACAAACAAAAGGGCAATTGCTGTACACTGTACAACCGTAACGATCGGGACAATGTGAAGGCATTGAAAATTGAAACATATTTGTGCTATATATGCTTTAGTGCATGTTACTTATATTGCCCTGGGGTTCGATGATTTTGAACACATGCCACTCGGTTGCCGTTGAATGTGCACCCCTTTGACCATTATGATGATTGTCAGGCAGTGTCTCTACCATCTAAAAATCATGAAAAGTAAAGTGTCTTTATTTACCACTCGGCAAAACAACTTTACATGCATGTACAAGTGAGTTTGCTTTGGCATATAATGCATGTTTTGTTAATCTGTTTCGGGACCACGACGGTCAGGGTAGGGGTAATCTGGGCACTTCCCAAGGGCTTGACGATAGATATTGTAAAGCAACGTCTCCTATATCACCTTAATTGCATTTTACGAAAATAAAAGCATATGTGCTTCACAGGCGGGAGAGCTTTTCACAGGTATGTAACCATGGAACATTTTTCTCGGTTGTATACTGCATGTTTTTCATCGCCTTTAGGATGCATGGAGTTACTTTGAGCACCTCTCCCAAGGTGGTCTCTGCAAGTGAACCCTTTGGACTTCAAAGATATTGTAGATCAATGTTGTTATTTTATCTCTACTCCGGCAATTTTTATAGAAAAAAAAAGTGTCTTGATATGGCAGGAATCCAATTCAATACAATTCAATTTAATTTTTATTTCATTTTTAACAAGAACAGATAGACATCACTTTCTTTGTAACAGAAAATGAGGTGCGTAAAACTATGTTGAACGAAAAGAATTTACGATGATTATAGCACCATACGATAATTATACATAAACATAAAACTCAAGTGATAGTCATAAAACTCAAGGAACGTTTTTTTTTTTTGAACGACTGTAATTGCGTTGATATTTGCGTTACAAAGGGTCATGTATTGAGGCAGTTAATGCGGGTACTTCCCATACGCTCCCTTCAAATGATAACAACTTTAACTATATGTCAGTGTATTAAAGTCAAAATTGCAGAGCAAATATATCATCTGTTGACTCCATTGAATTTCATTAAACAGAAGTTTCTTTGCTAGAGGACCAGAAGGACTGTTTAAAGGCATGTACCCATAGAACATATGTATTTTTGCAAACATAGGTTTCAACATTTTCGGTGTTCCAATCTGAAACCTAGAAGCATTGTTTTCATGGAAACACTGTATTTTTATCATTGTGGGAGCTAATTTGCATACTATGCGAATGAGGCCCAGATTATGTACGTCATGGAAATGTTTGCATCGCACTAACTGACATCGTAAACATAGATTTCAACACTTTCAGTCTTCCGGTCTCAATCCTAGAAGCATTGTTTTCATGGAAACACTGTATTTTTATCATTAGGCCTATGGAGCTAATTTGCATATTATGCAAATGAGGCCCAGACTATGTACATGGTGAATGTTTGAATCGCACTAACTGACATTGTAAACATAGGTTTCAACACTTTCGCTGTTCCAATCTAAAATCTAGAAGTATAGTTTTCATGGAAACGCTGTATTTTTATCATAATGGAGCTAATTTGCATATTATGGAAATTTAGCCACTTTGCCCCACTGGATTTCTTGGGACTTTGAGTAAGGTGTCTGGGAGCCCATAACAAGTAGCACTGCAGTGGAATTTCCTACTGCAGTTAGTAGTGGGTGAAATCCTATTTTGACTGGACTAATGTGATCTATGACAAAATGTGTATCCAGTTTCTGTTAACAGTGCTTCATTTCTTTCGGAAGTACAGTATTTGTTGTAGTAGTCCATCGAGTATAATGAGCTTGCTTTGATATCGTACAGAAGTCCATGCAAGACCCATTTCACCAACATTGATTTCAGTGAGATCAGTGTCAATTAGTGTTTTCATTTTCACTTAGCATGTCCTCGTGACTGAAACATACCAATCAGAAAGGTGAGATAGCGAGACTGAAACCAGTGAAGTGAAACTGAAACCAATGAGAAGTTTGGTGAAACACCCTACAGGACTGCAAGAAAGGAACAGCCATAAACTAACCATTTTTATTGGGAGTGGGGGCTGAGGTGGAGGAGGGTCTCATCTTATGAGAAATTGACTTAATCTATGTTCTATGCCTAATTGGCTTGAACGAAATGTCAGCTTGTCTTATGATTGTGCCAAATGCAAAACGAAAAATAACAAAAAATCCAGCTACTGAGATGGAATATACATAATACACCACTAATAATGAAAATTGTGATATCTGGACATCTGTGTTATAATGGCTACAGGCAAATTTTAGTGTAACCATGGTAGCTATAGTCTCTCACAGGTTAGATCTCAACTCCAGTCAATTAAATTTACATACTTATATAAATTTAGAATGGTGTTTATCGTTGAGAGGGTGTTGCATTTTTTGTTTGAGAAAAAAAAATTGTTTACAGCATAAAGTTGCCATAGAAATGACCTAATTTTGGCTCAGATTTTTTGAAAAAGAGGTCACAAATGGTCCCAATTTTGCTTGAAGAAAGGCAGGAAATAAGAAATACATACACTGGCAACTTATCTCATGATTAATGTCAGTTGTATAATGAACACTTGAGATATCCTAAAATTCCCATTCATTTTTTCTGGTTTGGGGATGGCCATATTGATGACGTCATTTGGGCATGTTCCGACGCAGAAATTCTGGGTAAATTTTACTGGTAAGTTTGTTAAGACATATACTTTCAAAAAATTACAAAATTTGTTTGTTATACGATAGTTGCCAGTTGACCCCCAAATTCAGCCTCAATCCGCTGGCCTAATATGAATGCTGCTTCCAAATTGTGGAATAATCCCTCTGTTCATAAGGCAAGCTGGCTCAGCTTAAGGAGTTGTGACCATCACTTTGAAAGGCTGAATACTTTTCACGAAAATGCTACTTGCACATTTTAATAGTTCAAATTACAATATCATGACTAATTTTAGTATGCACAGTCAAGTATATTATTGTGGTACAGTGTAGCTGTGCAATATAAATGTCCTTTATTATTGCTACTAGTTGCAAATCATTATGTGTGCATACCGTAAGATGAAATTCTTGCAGATTTAACCCTATTCTAACTGGGCTATTTGAGACCAAGTTTTTACTGAGGGGGGTCAATTTGAAACCCCCCTTCAGATCTCGGCCGCCGATCGCGCGATCGCCGCAAAATTTTGCCTGAAGATAGAGCTGGATGTCAACTACAAGATTACATTGTCATACAGTAGAAAAATATTGCCTTTCTATTTTTGATAAATTAATTATGCAAATTTGTGCATGAAATCATATTTTCACCTATAACTCCATTAAAAAGACTGGAGGATTGCTAAATTTTTGTGTCAGAATTCCTCAAGACACATCAAACAATTTTCGTGTAAAAAAATAGCACAATCGAAATCAATTTCTTTTGTTTTTTATTGTTTTGTTAATTTCGTATGTATTTCATTGTTTTTTCGACCTTTTGTTTTCTATTGTTTTTTTGCCACAATTTGTTGCAGGCACTTTTTCAGGCTTATCTACACTAGAATTGATTAATTTTAATGTTTAAAAGTTGAAATAATCTAATTCATATCAGTTTAACCAAAAAACACAATTTGCATTGGATTTGCACACGATATCATGAATTTGAGCTGTTTTTTGGTTGACATGCATATGCAAAACATTATGTAACTTCAAAATGGTGCACCCGGACGTCGCAAATTTGGTCTCAAAATATGCGGGAGACTTCAATGAAAAAAGTCGTGAAACGACGCGGCAAAATCTTTGCGCGTTGTGCGGCGAAACGTCGAGGGGGGGGGGGTCAATTTGACCCCCCCAGTTAGAATAGGGTTAATGTGTCAGAGTTCTTTGTAAGAAGTCAAAGAGAAAACAGCAAACTTTTTTTTTTCATATTACTGTTCAAACTCATGTACAATATAAGGGCATTCCAGCAGCGATGTATCTATTTCCATTTCCTTTTAGTACCGTAACTTGAAACTGAGCTTGTAAGAATCTGTTTTCTCCTTGGTATTTGAGTGAACAAGAAGCTCTGCTACTCCCCCTACACAAAAAGATCCGGAAGCAAAACTAAAATTATGATTTAGTTTTGTCATTATTACAGTCATTTTTAATACACAAGAGGCAGCCAGACATGGTTTCATAGAGAGCAGTATCGGACGTAAAATGTGATTTAAAAATTTACCATCTCAGTGCTGAATGTATTTGGATGATGGTATTGTACATTGTATTTGAGAAAGTTAGCTGGTTCATATGAAGCTGAATATACAAGCATCTTTTTGACAACAATAATTGAAAGTTGTTCTTTGACAATGTGACTTCAATTGAAACCTTCTAATGCCTATCATAGACTCTTCTGTCTTTGATTACTAAATTTTCCGTACACTCCCTCAGGTGATGGTCTAAAAGGAAACCCTCTGATTCAAGTGGACCAGACCGACGTGGTGATGGGCAAACCCTTGGACTTTCCTTCCTATGGCTGGGACAATGAATATCCAGAACTGCATGCAAAGTAAGTATATTGTTTTTTTTTTTTGTTTTTTTTTTCCTCTCTCTCTCTGCCAGAGATCTGGGCCCTGTCTTATAAAACTTGTGATAGAAATCAATCAATCACAAATCTCTTGAAAGCTGCAATCAATTGCAACCTGTGATTGATTGATTGCAGTTCTCCACCTTAATTTCAATCATAACTTCATTATAAGATGGATTTGCATTCAATCGTAAAGTTGTGATTGATTTGAAGTCTTTATAAGACGGGGCCCTTTATTGCTTCGTATGGACTTCCTGTCATTTCTTGTTGCACTGTTTGATCTGTGTGGATTTCTACTTGAGTCATTATCAACAACTTTTGCTCATCTTGAGATTTTATAATGCTACAAAGTTATAATGGTAATCATGATAACATTGAAAGTGGTGATAAAAAATAATGAAATGAAAGTGAAAATGAAATGAAATGAAATATATTGATGATGATGGTAAAAAAAAAATGATGATACTGATAATATTAATAACAGTAGTAGTAGTAGTAGTAGTAGTAGTAGTAGTAGTAGTAGTAGAAGTAATGATAAGAAGTAATGAAATAATAATAATAATAATAATGATAATGATGATAATGATAATGATAATAATAATAATAATAATAATAATAACAGGAATAATGACATCAGTAATAATATTAATCATCATTTATCATCATGTATTTCAAACATTGTTTGAAGTAATTTTCTTCTCTCCCCCTCCAATTGTGTGCAGCGTTCCACGGTTTGAGGCCAGCAAATACCCGATAACAAATGGGGAGTTCCTGGCCTTTGTCAAGGCTGGCGGCTACCAGAAGGAGGAGTTCTGGAGTAAGGAGGGGTGGCAATGGCGCACCTACAGGCAAGCCATACATCCCACCTTTTGGGTCTGTGACAAAGGTAAGAAATCCACAGTGGAGGTGATTTGCAATGGTTGAGTTGGATGGGATAAAGCATGTCCCTGTAAAGACTTCAGGCTAAATTTCACACTACGTTTAATTTGACTTAATTTGAGTGTTGAGGATTTCTGGAAATGAGAATGTAACTGAATTTTATAAAGTTTTACAATTGTGCTTGTCCCAAATTATGCAAATTAGATGAGGTGATGATTCTATGACTCTTATTAGTTTTCCATTGATCTACACACAAAGCTTGGTAAAATTTATGGAAAAAAAGGCAGGAAACTCTTTGTCCTTCACATTTTTCAAAAGTGTTGTGATAACATAGGAAGGATGACTTTTAGCCAGATAGGGCTGTAGTTCCCAAGTCATCCCCCAAAGCATTATTCAAGCTGTCTTTTAATGCACAAACATATAAGAGAGTTGTTAGTTGATGGTTGATAACATTATAATTTTGGTTAATTTGTCTATGGATGCAGCCACTATTGTCATTCTCTGAAAGCATGTAAAGCTTCCATTAAATTTCATATTTTTACCACTGTTTGTAGCTTTTTTTATGACCAACTTTGATGAAGCTTTTGCGATTCTGTTCATCTCATTATTATTATTATTATTATTATTATTATTATTATTATTATTATTATTATTATTATTATTATTATTATTATTATTATTATTATTATTATTATTATTATTATTTATTCGACCAGGTAAAGAATATAGGATACATATCATTAACATCACAAACGTGAAACAAAAACCAGAATGAACATTACAAAGGATACAATGTACTGTACACATTACACAAAATGAAAATGATATGAATGGAGACTACATGAGGGTCAGGGCACACAAAAGTAAATACATTTACTATTGCCCGTAGGCATGTGAACCCACTCATGCTGCCCCTAAGAAACATTAAACAATCATTAAAAAATTATCACTCAACCCCTGATCCCCACCCCTTAACTCCATAATCCTTATCAAACTTCAAAACATAAAAAACATTATACAATTCCAATATGATCATCCAACCCTTGACTTCATTTATAAATATATTCATACATTAATTTCAAAAACTGAAAAAAGTACAACGTCAACATAAATGTAGGAGATTCCTGGATTTCCACCCGACCCCCAACCCTAAACCTCTAACCTCTTAAAACCTAATCATCATTGTGGTCAGCATAGAAATGATGAATATGAAAATGAAGCACATGTGTACAAATCAAAACTAAAACTATCACTCAATGTGATTAATACCCCATCAAACACAGAGAATGTAAACTATTAATTAATTTGTATACTGTTACCATAACGACTCAATGTTCAACATGAACAAAGGATGAATTGTGCAAACCCACATATTATAACAGTCACATATGCCGAATTTCAAATCAATTGCCCAAAATCTGAAAAAATTAACTGAAATCACATTATCATATGATTATCATTCAAAATATGGAGATACCATGAAACATTTCCCCCCCCCAAAAAAAAAAAAAAAAAAAATCAAATCTTTCACATCTAGGTAATATAATAATCAAACATATCAAATCCAAAACCAAATACTCAAAAAACTGAGAGAGTTAGCCAAACCAAAATTTTTGTATCATCCTCATCCAAAACATACTGATACCATGGCAACACTTTGTTCAACAGTGACGAAAAAGGAAAAAAAAATGATAAATTTGCGCATGTGCGTATGTACTACAGCGGGCACATGTGCCAAATCTCAAACCAATACTAAAAAACGCTCTAAAGCTCAGTGAGCTAGCTAAATCCACAATACTCTTATCTGAGTTCTTTGTTCGAAATAATGCAATTATCATGGAAACACACTATTCAACAATACCAAAAGATTACTTACGTTTGCACATCTTTGTACTGTAACGGTCACATGTACCAAATTTCAAGCGAAATACTCGAAAACTGGGAGCGAGCCAAATCCACAATATTTTTGTATGCTTTTTGGTAAAAAACAAACAAACACAAAAAACTGTTACCATAGTAACACATTGCTAAACAAAAAAAATAAAAATAATTAAAAAAAATAATAAATTACACATCTACGCACCACAGCGGTCACATGCGCCAAATTTCAAACTAAATGCTTAAAGACTAAAGAAAGGATCTATGTGAAATGTAGAGAGAAATTGGTGAAGGAATAGAATTCAATGAACGGAAAAAATGGCTGATTTCAATGAGTTGAGAAAAGAGGAAAGAGGTGAAAGCACAGCAGCGTCCTTGACGGCTGCTGGCAGTGTGTTCCATATTCTAGGAAGAAGATGGGAGGGGGAGTAGAAGAAAGCTTGAGTTCTAGAAGGAAGGTGACGTAAAGTTAAGGTTTCTGAGTGACGTGGATTGATCATTATGTTCTCAGCAAGATTGGGACAATTACAAACACCAGACAGACACTTAACCGAAAAGGAACAGAGGAGATATTCTCCCCTCGAGGACAAGGTAGACCAATGAAGGACCTCAAGATGCTCTGCATAAGACATTTCACCTCGCACTTGTTTGAGTGCTATTTGAGTAGCAGTCCATCGGACGCGTTCAATCATCAGGGACTGAGACGATGTTTTGGGAAACCAAGCGGGGATGCCATACTCGAGTATTGGCAACACCAAGGCTTTGTACAGTGAAAAGAAGGCATTAGTAGATGCCCCTTGGGCTATAGTTCTAATGAACCCAAGACGACGATTGGCACGAGAGACAACTGAAGAAATATGAGAATTCCAGGTTAAGTTTGAGCTGATCACTACTAGATTTTATGAATAAATATTCAGCTTAACTTGATATGGAATTGCACTTTTGTGGCAGTGGTGTGCATTATGGATTTGAAGTGCACAAAAACGTGGGAATACCAGAATGTAATTGTAAACTACATGGTACTATCAAGCATTTTTACATCGTTTTCAACTTGCAGGATGCATTTCAGGCTGCGGTGGTGTCCTAGCTGGGTACAGCCATTGTAGGCCAGATTCCAATTCCAACAAGCTCACTCCAGATAGCCATGGTTACAGGTAACTACAGATGTAGAAGTTCACTACACTTTTGTTTGGATACTTTTGTTTGCCCTTCTGCTTGTTTGGAACAGTTTAGTATGCTGTGTAATAGAATGCAGTTGAGTTTTCATGCTAATAGGAAATGCCGTCTTTTGCAAGGCTGGTAATGTAAATTCACTGTGAATGACTTTTCATATCCAAGTCAGTTGTTTTGATATATTAGCTATAAAGGTATGCTACGTTAATGACCAATAACAACTTAGATTGTATTGACTCTTCATCTGAGATGCTTATGTGTACTGTAGTGCAACAAAATATGGGATCCCAGTGGATATGCATTGCTTGTTACAGTTTGTGTGAAAAAACAAACAAACAATGTTATAATTGTTGATCATTGATTTTCTCATTTTTGTATTATACATGATGTGGATTATTTCCAATTTAAGTCAACCACAGGAATTGGTAGGAAAGTTGCCAATAAGATGAAGCTCTGTTTGAGAAATTTGGATTTGAAGTTTGGATGAGATCATTCAGTAGAATGAAACTCAAATGTGTATGCGGATAAAATGAAATGCAGACATATTAGAAAGGCAGAAACACATCAGTGAAGTTGGAGGAAACTTGAACAATCCATTCATAAGTTTTAATATGAATGTGAAGTTTATATACCACCATTCTAGAATTCAACATAATTTCATTCAATTCAATTTCAATTTCAATTTATTTTCACAAACCATTCACATGTAACACAACCCCTTTTGTATAATTACAAAAATTGAACCAGGTTGGTGTTTACATGGAATGTTGTTGTCATTTTAGAGGCAGTTTTCTAAAATGAGAGAGCACTTGGCTTTGGTAGAGGGAATAATTTTACCCTAGACATAATATGTCTGTAATAAGTGGAAGGAATGTGTACTTTTCCTTTTATAGAAATGAAATTTTGCGGAATTATCTTCATGTTTTCTTTATATTACTGTCCTACAATGTACTTTGATATCACAAATTGTTGTAGTCTTCTTATCCAGTGATGGCAGTGCAGAAACTTTAGAAATCTATAACTTTTGAACAAATCGTCCAAATTTCCTCAAACGGGAATTCACTGATGTGTCTTTATACTGATCCACATTCTCTCGGTCCATCATATGTATTTGAATGTCATTCCCTTTACTTCACCTGTGTATCATTCTCTAGGTACCGAACATTCTGTGAGGAGATGACGATGCCGTGGGACTGGCCAGTGGTAGTCAACTACCACGAGGCCAAGGCCTATGCGGCCTGGCAGGGCCCAGAGTACCGCCTTCTGACTGAGGCCGAGAGCCAGGCCATCAGAACTCTTCCAGTGAGTTTCTGTAAAAGTTGAAATTCTCGCGCGAGTAATTTCTTTTGCTCGGCTTTGTAAGATAAATTCCACATGTTCTAAATTCCACACAATCGGAACAAAAAATATTGTTCCATACAGCATGGAAAAAATATTCATATGCTTTTATTTACGTGTTAGATTCTGGTTATGCATAATGAATGAAAACTTCCACAAGGCAATATTTCCGCTTTTACGGTACCCTCTCCCCCCTTCATCCCATGCATCAAGCTACTATAGAAATGGTGAGGAAGCATTGGCTGCCAGATTTACAGAGTTTTGAGGAAACATAGTTAACCCTAACCAGGCTGTGCTTCTTTGGCTGTTCTTTGGCCAGGGGAGGGTTGAATCAACTCCCACCTGAGATCTCGGCTGTCAATCGCGCAATTGCCATGAAAATCAGCACATAGATTACCAGTGGCATAATCTACGAAACTATAAAAAGAAACATTGAAATTTTAATCTTTGTAATTATGCTACTCATGCATGAAATCAGACATATTGCTCTTAATCAGAAAATAGAGCTCCTAGAAGCCTAATTTTGGGTGATAATGTTCTTTGTAGTATTCCTAACAATGTACACAACATCATAGTAAATGCTTCATAAATTGCTGAAAACAATTTTGAAATATAAAGTTTAGATGAGTGTTAGTCCAAGTTCAAATTCATATGCTTGGCTGAGACAATGTTTGTGCATTTTTTTTTTTTTTTTTTTTTTTGATACTGCTGTATGTGCCATATGTGCCATTTTTGTTAAGGGAAACATGGTAAGAGGTCACAAATATTGTGTCTTATGATGGAAGATCAAGTGTTTTGATTTTTTTTTTTCTTGTAATATTTGTTTGTGTGTGTGTGTGTGTTGTTGTTGTTGTTTTTTTTTTTTGGGGGGGGGGAGCAGTGGAGGGGCCATTTTGGACATGGAAAGGGAGTTGACAATTCTGAAGGAAGTTTTTACTGTGAGAATGTGCTCATTTTGTGTAGTCCTTCTGGAAAAAATAAATATAGAGTGTATGAGAGAGTCAAAACATGTTGTCTTTTATATATCAAAATCTTATTGAGCTGTAAAGAGATTTACTGTATATTAACCAGTATTTGGATTACTTTTTCATGAGTGTCATCAAAAATTTGATGCATTATTACGCCTGAAGGGCTCAGTTGGCTAACATTTACCTTTAATAGAGGAGAGCAGTCGATAAGAGTTAAAGGGGATGGCTAGTGACTGATCAGTGGGAATCAGTGGGAATGTTGGGGGATGATTGTTCCAATCCTTGTGGGATTCATTCAAGAGTACATTATATCTATTGTTGTGTGAAAATTCATTAACGGACCATTAACGATCACCCCGTCACTGTACAGGCATGCTAGCCTGGAAACATTAAACTGCACATTACTTGAATATGGGACCATTCTGAAGCAAATAATCTTCACACAACAATAGATATATAATATACTCTTAAATGAAGCCCACAAGGATTGGAACAATCATCCCCCAGCATTCCCACTGATTTCCACTGATCAGTTACTCGCCATCCCCTTTAAATGAAGACCAATGTCTCAACTGGGACATTGTCTGAACCTGGTCTGCTCAGTGCAGTCATGATGTGGTTTCTGTGGTACTTCTGACTCTCTATTATAATTAACTCATTGAGGATGGTTTGATTTTTGCGCTTGCCGGAGTATTCTCAGGACTCGTCCTCAACGGGTTTAAACAGGGCCTCGCGTCCCTGTGCATGCATTGCACTATTTAGCTGCTGTTCACTAGAGGAAGCAATGTTCATTTTTATGATTTCGCTTCGGTTCAGATAATGAACGTGATCATGTGCCTCTTATGTACTGTACATAACTTGCAGAGCGGTTGCTGCAGTAATGATATGAACTACACAGTTGTAAGAATCTCTCACTGCTTCTTGTTCTTGTTCTAGACTCGTGCACACACATCCCCATGTGCTAGGGAGACCTTGGGTGATTTAGATACTTGTATAGTTTATAAAGACTTAAAATTTCCAGGAGGATTTTTCTTTTCTTCCTTGTCATACACAATTGTAGGACCACAACACTGAGCTGCAAATGTATTATACAAATTTAGCTCCATGGCCTGAAGAAAACATACATTGCCTTATAGTAAATAGGTAGAGGAAAATATGCATTGGGATTGGTTAGATTGCATCACATGATTGTAGAAAAACTTCCGTGTAGTAGATGGTCGTGCCACTATGCCAAATGATTACAGTGCGCCTACGCTTTATCTACGCAGAGATTCACACAGCGAGGGACTAGTAGGACAAGGCCAAGCATATCATCGTATGCGCGCTAAAGCTCTGGACGCAGAATGTAGCAGTTAATTATACGCTTGTCTGCTCTACCAATCGCGCATACGCGGCTGCAGCTGTACGTAAACAAGGTTACAGTTATTACATAAAGCGTGCAAGAAATCAGTATGGTGAGTCTAATGTTAGATCTAGCGCCTAGACCTACGGAAAACACATGTAGATGAGGGACCTATTTACTATAAAGGGCATGTTCTATTGATGCACCAGTACTGGACTATAGAACTCCAAATACTATTCTTGTTATCACTCGTGCAGTTCTATTTACCTCGGCCTGCGGCCTCGGTGAAACAAAACAGCACTCGGAATAATTCAGTATATGCTGTTCTACAATCTAGCATAGTGCATCGTAGAGCATGCCCTATTTGTATGTTACACTAAAGACACACAGCATAAAAGAGGTGGATGGGTAAGGAAAAGACAATGTCTTCCCAGAAAATCAATTTATACACAGAAGAAACTTCATGCATAATTGATTGCTGCTTTATGTGGTGCTATTGTGCCAAGGCTGTATAGTCCACCTCACATAGAAAAACTGTGATTATTTGTTGTCCACTCATCATGGTGTATAGACCGATTCGGGTTCGTTGAGGGCAGCAGACAATTTGTGGCACTGGGCGCAGCCATTAGCTCAAACTGCGGTGTCCCAGCCTACCCCCCGTCCACTCCCCCACCCCCCGGGCAACATGTTTATCGCGCTCTTGTAGCAGGAGTAAGCGCGCTTGTTACAAAGGTTCGCGCATTAAGCAAGCGTTCGCGCACTCAGTACGAGACGCCTATTGGCTAAAACAACCATGCATCAGTTTTTCATTCCATGCGCGTGCTAATGTAAGGAGAGGGTGGGGGAGGGGGGGTCGGCTGGGACACCGCAGTAATGATGCTGCCCGTGCCGATAATACACAAACCGCCTCACAGAATCGGTCTATGCTGAGCTTCTGCTTGGGATCCCTTTAAGTTGGAAAGCAAACTATGAAAATGCGGGCACATTAATGTTAAGGACAGTTTTTTAATTTTTTTAGAGGGGGATTGGAAGGTCATATAAGGTTCAAGGTCGTGTTCTTCAGCCAGAAGTGTATTTGCCTGCTGCTTTTCCATGGAGTTGTACTCAATGTATCTGTTTTAAGCAGTGTTAGTGCCTTACATTAAATGATCTTAGACTTTATGGGCATAGGAAAAGTAACAAGGTGTATGAGCTGCTTTGCTGAAAGTGAAGATGTCACACTTTGCTGAGCAGGCTATCAATTTGGCTCCACTAACTTTGGGGCATATATAGAAAGTCAAGGAGAAGTTTGAGTGGCTCAAATGACTTAACTACGCAAGTAGTGTGGCTTATGTAAGAGTGCTTTAAATTTTGATGTCTACAAATGCAATGTAAATGTCTTACAGTGTTATAACTGTTCTGATTGTCATTGGCAATGTTTACCAAAATTGTCCTGTCTCATTGTCCTGTTTGACTCCTTGGAGGTGAGCTTCTCTTCTTTGTATTCTCTGTCACAGGCCGTGACAGATAATCTGATATTAAAGAAAATTTGCTAATGTTGGAAAACATCCTTGATTTACTCTGAGGCTAGAATGTACAGTAGATAAAGGAAGGTTCTTAACTGATGACATGGTTGCTATGGAGATACACCTTTATGAGAGTCCTCATAGATGCCATGTATGATTTATTGTAGCTTTCCTTAACTTTTTTCTTATTTTTCTGTAATCTAATTCCGCAATATCTCCACTTACATACAAAACAAATTTCTTGTGTCAAAGATGTTCCTGTTCCATATCCTTGGGCGGTCTAATACTGTTTTGGAAATAGACAGTTGGTATCCCTGCCTATAAACTACAACTTGTGTCTTTGTCAATATTCTTGTTGCTGTACTACAGAGGGCCAGCCCACTGGATGCTGGAACAGATACCCTCTACCGGGACGACCTGCATGAAAACTACAACATCAACATGTCATACGGCTCATCCACAGTAAGTTCCTCCAGATGAGATCTCCCTTTCTTCTCAGTTACTTTCATTGTTCCTGATGTGAGATGAGAATTCATGAAATTGTCTATATATGTTTTTCTCACATTGCAATCCCCATTCTTTGTTGCACGTTTTTATCAAAGAGAGAAAATTCAAAAGGAAAATTCTTTCCATTTGGTGCCATAACAAAGGGCTATTGAAAATGCCATTATACAAACTTATGTTTTTGTTATGATTAAAGTCATTCATAGTTGAATATGGGAAGTGGTATAAATTTTGTTTTGACATCAATAACTCTCTTAAAAGTTCTTCCTCAACAGCATCCCAGTAAGCGGGTCTGTGGAATTTGTACTATTAAAAGAAGTAGATATATGAAACTTCTCTTTTTTTTTCTGTATATTCTACTATTGTGACATCACACATATTAGAAGAGATCCAATCCAGAGTGGGCAGCACATGGTAACCAAATTGTGAAAATTTGTAACTATTGAAGGGACCGTCTGATTTCCTAGTTTTATGCACTCTCTAAGTCCACCTACTTGCTTTAAAAATCTTTCCAGGTAATGGGATGGCATAGTATTGGCTGAGGTGAAGATTCAGTTTTAATTTTTTTTTTTTTTTTTTTTTTTTGGGGGGGGGGGGGGATACCTAGACACCACTTCATGATATGTTAAAGTGTAGACAATTCTTGTAGGCATACAAAGTTTATTTTATAAAAATGGGTTTGGAAAAACGAAGTAATGCAACTAATAAAATGGGGGTCCCACCTTTTATTAGGATCGCTTTGTTTTGAATAACTTCAATTGCCATTTCAAAATCAATTTTCAGGAAATAAACTCTTTTTTATTTCATAAAAGGTTTCATATTATCACATGCTAATCATCATCAAAAAATCTTGAAAACCTAAAGCTCCTCCTTAAAGGATGGTACAGTATTGGTGGAGATGAGAATTGTGCTTTTAACTCTTTGCTAGATACCAAGAAAACACTTATGATGTAGTACAGAACATACCACTTTAAGAGGAATTCAAAGTTTATTTGATAAATATTGGGTTTGGAATGACTGAAACATCAAAAAACAAAGTAAAACAAAGTGATTGTAATTAAGTGTGGGTCCCACACTTCATTACAATCATTACAATCATTACAATCTTCATAATCTTCATTACGCTCTTTTTTGGATATCTCAGCCATTTCAAAACCAATTTTCATCAAATAAACATTGAATTCCTCATAGAAATACATGCTCTTTCATATTTCATAAGATGTTTCTCATTATTTCACCAAAAAATGGTAGAAACATGGAATTAGGTCTCAACCAAAACTATACGATCCCTTTAATAGAAATTGTATCACCCCTTTAAGACTTCGTATGCATATAATACCACCATGTTGCCCTTTGCTGTTGATTTTGTCACAGCCAGTGAACATGTACCCAGCAAACAAAAAAGGCTTCCATGATGTGTTTGGCAATGTCTGGCAGTGGGTGGAGGACAACTTCAATGGGTTTCCCGGCTACAAGACCCACTACCTGTACGATGACTACTCCTCACCGACCCTTGATGGCAAACACAACATTCTGGTGGTACGTGAATCTTTCCAGACACTATGGCCTGAATTCATGAAGGTTGTACAATTGAAACCATGGTTTAAACCATGGATAATTTGCATTGAGTGCCAAGTGTCGCATGGCCTATTTCGTTACAAAATCAGTCATTTCATCGATGAAGTGATTATTTCGTAACAAAATGATAACATTTCATAACGAAATAGGCCATGTGACACTTGGCACTCCATGCAAATTGTCCATGGTTTAAACCATATTTTCAATTGTACCACCTTCGTGAATTCAGGCTTATAAAAGCTGGCGCCCCTGCTCGCTATGTGGCTTGACTGCTGTGGTAGCAAAACCAATGAGGCCGTCTGGTGAATCTTTACAGAAACCTAAATCCCAGTCCTCCCTATGTTGGCTGAATGCCTGGTGGCAGAGAGATCCGCGCTGGTGCTATTTGAATCATACCAGAGCTAAATTTGAGCCTGATTGCTTTTTTTTTTTAATGTGTAGAATATAATATGACTAGATTGTCAAAAAGAAATACAGGGCATGATCCTAGAAGCAAATGTAAATCTCTTTTTTTTTTTCCCTTCATAACTGTCAGTGGACATTGTAGTCACTGATCTGCACTGTTTATAGAAAAGAATAATAAGTATAATCTCACTCATCCTTTCAGCACAGGACTATAGTATCAAACAGGTTACTCATTGACGAAGGCCACCCAACCACATTCCTATTATCAGATACGCTGTACCATACTCAAGAGCTCCATATCACCATTCGTTCTTTCTGAGAACAGTAAGGAGCTGGAATTCTGTGTCCTCAAAAATTGTTGCAGCGCCATCTGTGGGAGCATGCCGTAACCGACTAATGGTTGATCACAGTGACTAGTCTTTGTTCTTCATATTTGTTATGCGCTTGTAAATATCTGTAAATAAACATTATTATAATGTAAATAACACAGTCTGCAAGAATCTTCAGCCTGTTGAAGGAGGCAGACAATCATATTTCTTTTTGGCTTATCAGAAGGCTTTTGTAATGTGTGGCTAGCTTCTTTTAGGCTGAGAGGAACTCAAATCATCGGTGTGTATGCTAGTTTGCCTGTTGATTATACAGCAAAAGAGAAGCAATCAAGATTGTACTTTTCTTTTTTACTTTGTAGGACTTAAATATGTTTGTATGTACATGTATTTGCTTTTTGCCTGTGCATGTGTGCTGGCCTTCATATAGTCTTCGTAATATTCCATGCATAACGATATTAGATTTGTTTGATGTAAACATTTGTTTGCCTCCTCACAGGGAGGTTCCTGGATATCAACAGGTGTGGAGGCCTCGAGGTTTGCCCGCTACGGCTTCCGCAGACACTTCTTCCAGCACGCCGGCTTCCGCCTGGCAAGATCCCTGGCACCAGGGGGAGACTTGTGCGTCCGTATGATCCACAGCATCTGGAAGGGGGAGGAGAATGGTACATTCAAATGGACAATTTTCCCAAAATATATCGTCGCTGGGGCGACAAGACCTCGTATCTACAAAATGTCAAATGTTCAGGAGAGCCAAAAAACATGGCGGCCAAAGGACTGTGGCGAATGGGATAGCCTTTCCTCTGACATGCTGTGGTGGCTTCATTTTTGGAGTAAGACAGTTGGGATTTGGACAGGACATCACTTAACCCATTATTTGACCATTAACCCTAAAAAGACATTTCGCGCGGTTACTCTGCAACACGCAATGCTCTCACCGCGATGCTCTATGACTTTTTTCTTACGAGTTTCCCGCACATTTTGACACCAAATTCGTGACGCCCGGGGGTATGGTTCTGAAGTTACATAACTTTTTGTACAGCACGTGAGGCCGAAAATGGCTCAAAAATGTGATTTTGTGTACAAAGTCAATGCAAATTGAGTTTTTTCACATGGTTCTTATAAATATGCATATTTTTAATCTCAATGGCTAAAATTAATTTGTTTTAGGAGTATTACGCTTCAAAAAGTGTCTACCACAAATTTTGTTAAAAAAAACAACAAAAACAAAAGGTCGAAAAAACAAGGAAATACATAAGAAATTCATAAAACAATAAAATAAATAAGAAATTAATTTTGATACCGAATTTTTTTTCAAGTACATTTGCTAAAAATGCCTCAAAGAATAATTAGACCAAAAATGAGCACTTTTGGAGCTTTATTTACTGATTTAGATCAAAGAGTCTGATTTCTCGCATGAATTAGCATAATTAATCAAAATAAAATAAAAGAAGACTATTTTGTAAAATTTAAATTTACGATCTTGTAGATTACATCGCACACTACCATTGTGCAAATTTCCGCGGCGATCGCACGATCCACGGCCGAGATCTTAAGGGGGGGCCCTTTAGGCCCCCCCCCCAGTCTTTCGAGCTACCAAAATAGCCCAGTCTTTTTAGGGTTAATCCAAAAAAGTCATTTTCACCAAATTTGCAGATACAAGGTCTTGTCACCCCAGCGACGATATGTAACATGGATTTAGTAAATGCTGCAATATTTACTTGTATCTTTCACTAATCCTGCAGTCACTGTATCCACATTTAAACCTTTTGAGAAACCTTTCAATATTTATTACAGAATTTCTAACTATATTTCCACACCTCTTCCTTATGTACACAATACAATGTAACTCTGCCCTGTAAAATATGTTGAAGTTCTCCTTTTGGTAAAGTTACATGTGACAAATACAAATATGGTAGTGCAAGGGAATACTCCAATGTGTTGATTCATTTCACTTCACCATTTAGAGATACATTGACCTGAGGACAGCTCACTCACAGTGTTTGTAGGAAATGCTGGCACAAGTGCATTTGCATTATAGAAGGCAGACTACTGTAAAACCTGTTATTTTTTGCAAATTTTGTGAATCACTGTTGGACCGCAAATTTGTCAGCAGATGAAAATATCACGAATGGACAGGAGGCATTAGTGCACTTGCAATAGTCTCAGTGTCAAAATCGTGAAAACAGTATCTTGCAAAGACGTCTGTGACCTCATCATTTGTGAAAATATCTGTCTGCTAAAATAGCAGCTTTAACGATATCTGATCTCATCATACACCTCGACCTGACTGTTTTCTATGTGTAGAGAATGTCCTGCCCATCAAAGACGTCTTTCAAAAGCAGCACCTGACAACCAATGTGCAGTTCCTCCAGGACACTCGGTCAAACGTTGAAAACCACCTCTTTGACGAGTACTGCATCGACCAGTACAGTCTCTCCAAGGCTCTCAGCGAGACTGCCATCACCATGGCCACCAAATACGGGGCCAAGCTCGACAACGTCCTGGACATGGGATGTGGGTGTGGAAGGTCGACCTTTGAACTTTCCAAACACTGCAATTCAGTGAGTGCTGGTTTTGGGTTGGATTGACCCTTTTAGATGTACAATGTATGTTCTCACAAGTAAGAATATGAGACCTTTGTAAATTATTACTGTTAATGTGGAAATTTTTGTGGTACATTAATTTCTTGCATATTTCACACTACTTTTGGGTAGCACAAATTCTGAAACCCGTGAAAATATCTTCACAATTTTCTGTGCGTATTTTGAATTGGTTGACGATTGCGCACTGCAAATTCATGGACACGCTAATATGTTTTTTAGCCGCTCAGTGAGAAGAATCAATCATGCATGAATATTGTGTTTTACAGTAGTACATTTTCTTTCATATATGCAGTGAACTATATTATAGGTTAGTCAGACAATTTGTTTGGCATGCAAATTTAAAATAGACAATTTGGTGAGAGAGAGGGACTTATTTTCTCTTTCCAAATCAAGATTACAAATTATCATGCGATTCCATTGCTCAATTTGTAGTTTTGGTAGCAAAATCACTTTGTTCTCAATTATGCAACAAATGAGCACTGCACTGCACTGCTCAAAGGAAAGGAGTAAGTTTGGACTGTCCTTGAAAGATGTGACTTTAGCTTTGAGTCTGTGCTGTTCTGTGAAGCTTGTAAGGATTGGTTTGACAAGTCCTAGTCTATCAGTACAAGAGCCATAGTTCTGATCCAATACAGAGGGAGCGTTCGTGAGCTAGTGCGCTCTTAGAAATCAATGGACGTTCTCTGAATAATTTACTTCCGCAAGGTGATCGGATCCGACTTCTGCGGGATGTTTGTGAAGGTGGCTGAAGAGATCCTGGCCAAAAAGCAGTACCTCTTCTCCTGCCCCAAGGATGGCTGCAAGGGGCAGCCCAAGCAGGCGAAGACGAATGGACATCAAGGCTGCGCCACCTTGGCCAACCTCCCAAAGGGCACTGAGGGGTCAAAGATCACTCTAAAGCAAGTGGGTCAAGTACTGTTGTTGTTGTCTTTTGCTTTTTTTCCCTAATCTTGTGAAATTTGGATGTGATTTAGATTGTTGTTTTGAGCATATGACAAAAAGTACATAATATGTACATTGTTATTTGTTTAGTGTGATGGTAGCATGTAGTATTGTCAGGAAGTATAATGCAGAAGATGCAGGAAAGGAAGGTGGCCCTGTGAAGGTGTGTGCCTTTGGTTTGAAGGGAATGCTGAAAATAATTACCTGGTTAATACAGTGTAGATATGTTTTTAATATTTTAAGGAATCCTTTAATCAAGTCGTCCATGGTTTGAGCACAAGCCCTCCAATTGCATTTAGATGCCAGTGATCCTCTTGCACAGGATTTCAAGTTAACTTTTTAACCCGCTGAGGACGAGTCCCGAGTATACTCGAGCAGGTGTCTATGGGAAATGCGTGCTGTAGCAAAATCAGACCGTCCTCAACGTGTCAAGATGCAAATTCATGTGACATTGCAATCCAAGAAGTTTTCTTGCCACTCAATCTTGCATGTTGTCAATTAATTGTCTCCTCCAACATGTAAGCACCTTTTTCCTTTGCTCATAAATCTCTCAAGTTCACCTGGGTTCCAAACGAGCTGAGTGGATTTGACATGGTGCTTCATCATTGTTTGGACAGAGTGAGCAACAAGAAAGGTAGGAGAGTGAAGGGAATTCAAATCCTTCCCGTTTCCATGCATAGTTAGAAGACTGCGTGTGTCTCTTTGCTGCAAAGAGACATAAAGAGAGGAATGTGGCTTATCCATCTAATGTGAGCAGAAATGAGACAATTCTGAGGATGGTAAGGAAAAAAAAAAAGAAGATCAGGGGCTATGGTGCCCTTGTGACTTGGGATAGAAATGGCTAAAGACTGACTATAAACTGCCTGGATTGGTTATGACATTTGTAGTATAAGGTCCTTCATTGTGTTCCATTTGTGGATTTGTGGCCCCTGATGGTTGCACATCTGGAATTGTAAATATTGACAAACTGGACCAGGAGAATAATTATAGCTTATGACTCTAATGGACCTTTAATGTTCTCAAACTCTCTCATAGCAACCTTGATAACCCCATCGACAATGTATTCCATGAACTTGATATGCCACATCCTGTCTATATGTCTTCTCCTCTATGTTGAAAGGCGCAAATGATTTTCACGTTACTGACTTCATTCTTCTCGGATGTTCATCAAAACTTCCATGGTCTATAATGTGATGTGTCTATCTTTCATTTGAGATCAATTTATTGCAGTCTGTCCCACACTCAAACCCACTCACAATGAGCACTAACTTCTCATCATTTCTAAGGATTCTCCCACCTGTCATGTATTAAAGGTTTTAAGACAACTTCCCCCTGATCAATTGCCCCGGACCCTTCACCTGACCCTAACCCTAATCCTGATCCAATATTAAAACTCATGGAAGAAAACACTGGCTCAATCTTTTGAAATTTGATATGTGGTGGATTGAATTTTAACAAGATTCAGAGAAGTATTGTCTTTTTCACAAGCTTACTGCCTCAGTATTGTTGTTCCCCTATTTAGTGCCATCAATAGCATTCATGGAAACTATTTTGTGTAAATCTTCAGTAGTATTTGAAATTGTGCCTGGAGAGGTACATTGTAAACCAGTGGTGAAAAATGTTGCAGTCCACCAAATGACTGGATAGCTCTGAAAAGATTCCGAAGCTGTTTGCACGGACAGAACCAAAATATGCTCAAGGAAACAGACGTGGCTGATAGGATGCAATTTGTTTTGTTGATTTTGAAGCACTGAAAACCTAACTTCATCCTCATGAGAAGCAGTTACTTGCTAAGTTCAGTTCACTTTTTCACATATGTGCCACTTTTCATAAACATGTGTTTAACATCTGTAGTACACACTGAATTTGTTATGCTGGATTTTAAACAAACTCTTTTAATAGTTTGAAGAAATAATTATCAAGAAATTTACTGAGCTATGTTTTGGGATCTTGAGTACAACATATGTTACAAATATATATATATATTTTTTTTTTGTATTCTGCCAGTAGTTCAGTTGCAATGAAAATTGGCACACACATTGCCTATGACGTAATCTAAAGTAACATGAAGTTAATTAAAAAAAAATTATCATTTATGCTGAATTATGCTAAATTATGCATGATAATGCATGAAATCAGACAATTTGGTATAAATCACTAAATAAAACTCAAAACAGGCACATTTTTTTGTAAATATTCTTTCTAGTGTCCTTAGCAAATGTATGAGAAAAAAAAATTGTGCCATCAGAAAAATTTTATTGTTTTTGAATCTCTTATGTATTTCCTTGTTTTTCGACTTTATGTTTTCATTGTATTTTCGATGAAATTTGTCCACGACATTGTTCCGAACAAGAAAATATGTTATTAATTGATTTTAATCAATAAAACCCCAAAATAATCATGCTTTTATGAAATTTGCCTGTAAGCACAGTTTGCATTGAAATTGTACACAAATTCACATTTTTGAGCAATTTTTGGTCTGACGTGCACATACGTATTTATGCATAGCTTCGGAAACCGCGTGCCCGGGCATCGCAAATTTGGTGTCAAAAGATGCGGGAGACTCGAAAGAAAAAAGTCATGAAATGTTGCGGCGATAGCTTTTCGTGATAGCGATATATTGCACGGAACGTCAAGGGGAGGGAGGGGGGCCTCGGATTAGGGTTAAGTAAAGGGACTGTGAAGTTCAGGGCCTGTTCAATTGTACCCAGTCATATCTTAGTGCTAGTGGAACAGAAAGGGCAGTTTGATAACTCCATGAAAACCAGTGTAAAGGAAGTAATGGATGGCATTCAAACATTGTCATCATGAAGGAGAAAAAAAAAAAATGGGTCTACATGCACTGTTAAAACACAATGCATACTGCCTTTCACATTTCCAAACTTTGAATATATATTGACGTAGAGAATAGCAGTCTTGTAGATGAGTCTGAAACCCCCAGTCGGATGATACCAAGTGCATATTTTTAGGCCTACTGGAAAATTGAACAACTGAACAACAACAACAACCCAAAAAAATCATAAGGGGTAACCTGTACTGATGATCACACGTACCTGAAGTTAACAGTTAAAAAAAAAAATGCAATAATAGGCATACCCCCCCCCAAAAGAAACAAACAAACAAAAACAAACAAAAAAAAACCCTGATGTGATCTGCATCATTGTGTAAGTCTGCCTTGTTTTGGAAACCCTTGGGAATAATTTGCCTCAGTATGTGTGAACAGCATGTGAAAATAGAATAATTATCTTCTTAAAAAAAAAAAAGGTCTTATGATGCCACTGGCCACACTTAACTAGATATCATGCTTGATTCATTGGTTAGGCATGCGCAGTACTGATATGTAAATTGCTAAGCCTGTAGCTGTATTAATATTTGGCTGTATATAAATGGCAGAGAATAAACTTGATTTTTGCATCACCATACAAAAACCAGTAAATGCTTGTTGGTGAACTGGCATTAATTAGGCTCTGGTATCATTTGACATTACTTGTTTTGGGAATATTTTTCCATTTCAATCCTTACATCAATTATGTGATGAGGTCCCTAAATCACTGCATCCATCAACCATTGCTGCTATTCAGAAAAAAATCATTGATTCAGCAATATTTTAATCATTTACATGTTACAACACCTGGTGTCCAGGAAACATTTTTCATAATTGTTTTTTTTTTTTCTCCTTTTTATATGTAATGCATATGTATTTACATGATGTATGTGATTATTCCATGTATTTTATGGTAATACATGTTGTGGATGATCATTTGCTTTGTTAATATGACTGAAATATTTTTTTGGTGTGTGTTTTCTCTCTATCTTATCTGTCAGACTTTCTCACTATATTTTAACAAAGGTTGTGTTTTCCCCCTTTTGGTTTTTCTTCTGCTTTACAGGTCTAAATGTATGTATAGCCCACAATTTGCAGTCAATGATCAACCCTGCAAGTCTAAAACAAACAAAAAAAGAATTGTGTGTTATCGTATGGAAGGAACCTGGTAGAATGCCCCTAAACTTCATTCTATCCCCGTGCGAAGCAATTGAGATGGTGGGGGGCGGCTTGGATACTTTCACAGAGGGTGTATGGTTATTTTCTATCAAACTCCAAAATGTGTTCACTGAATTCATCTGTTCTGACCACGGAATTGCATTTTCCTGGGATGATGTCACTGTCATACACCTGGAGAACCAAGTGTGAATGTGAAAGGAAAGGATGTAGTGCACAAAGTTTTTTGAATTTGTGTTCTCATACATTTTTCCATTTCCGCTAGAGAAACAATGCATGCTTGAAAGCTTGCATCCATGGAATTGAAAGCATTAAGCCCCCTCCAAACGACTAGGGGATGAAGATAAGTGTCTTTCTTAGGGATAAAATCCCTTAAACCGTGGGGAATTGATGTGGTTTTTAACAATCTTTTGTTTATTTTAGGTTTTTAGAAGTTTGAGAATGAACTTTCATGATAAGATTTGATGTGGATATCAGTTTTTGGTGCAAAAATGATGGGAAGGGTGGCAGCTTTTAATTGTACGTTAAACATATTTTTTTTTTTGAGAGGTTTGTTAGTGGCAATTGCAGAGACTCCAACCCTAAGCACCTTCTGATCGGGAGATTCTCCCGCCTGAAACCCCTAGCAAACGGGAGACTCCAACTTGATGTGCGCGAAGAGCACTAAGTTCCTTGTGGTCTGGGGTTCTTGATGCTCTCTCGTGCTATCTAAGGCTTATTTTTCAACACGCAATGAAATTAAGTAAGAAATCATTTCAAGCGGGAGGAATTTAATCTCAAGCGGGAGAACGGGAGATTCTGCAAAAATGGGCTTTCGGCGGGAGATCTCCCGTCGAAAGCGGGAGAGTTGGAGTCTCTGCAATTGTATGACAGCGTCTAGATCATTATTCAGTATAATGCCAAATTTATGAGAGAACTTCATGCAGAGATTATATCAGTCATTTTGACTCCATTTGAAAATGCCGTAAAAAGTCAGAAAAACTGAGGAAGAATTTGTCAAGGTCTGCAAGCATGAGTTAGACGTTAGCTTTGCAAGCTGTAAGATGGCATTCAATGTCAAATCTCATCATTCTTCCTTTTTACTGGTACTGTTGAGGTGTTGTGCTTTTCATATATTATATTGTAATGAGATTTTCATAACAGGTGATTTTTGCAGTTTAATGTTTGTTTGTTCAGTTTTGGCTGGAGTGAGAAAGACATGGACAATTTTCATGCAATTTCAAGGGGTTGTCTTGAACAGCAGCTTCAGATGAACTTGAAGTGAAATTTGAATATACAGCCGTATTATTTAAGGACTCGTATGCATGTGTATTTGAAAGCAAACATAAAGAAAATATAAAAAAATGGCAATGTATTGGTATGCTCATTTAGGGAGATAATTTTAGAATAATGGTTAGACAGCCAGTCTTTGTGAAAGCATCAACATCACTGCTGGTCTCCCATCATCTCGTGACCTTTGACATGGGGACCGCTCAAGCTCGCTTCATCGCTGGCCACATGCACTGTGACTGCTCAGTGGATTCCAAACATCCCTGCAAGTCTAAACATCCCCACTAAAATAGATCTAAAAATAAAAGTAGATTATGATGATAAAACCAATTTGCAGCCTGGATAGTGTTTCATGCAGGGGATTGGGGGGGGGGGGGGAAGTACTGGAACAAAGATTAAATTGTACCCTGGATAGAATTTAATTTCTGCTCCATGCATGGCCTGTCACAAAATAATGTCAAATTAGAATGCTTTAATTTGTTGTAATACAACAAGGGACTGGCCTCGCCATGGCACAAAGAAATTTTTGGTTGTCAGTACTTATGACTAACCAACAAAGTGTAGTGAGACAGAGGATAAAAGAAATATTTAGTTTGTACCACTTGATAAGAAAAAAAAACAACTTGCCTGCGAAGTTTTTGGCAGCCACCTGCACACTGTATTGTACATGGTTCCAAGTTTAGAGTCAGCTTTAATAAAGCAGTGTGCAGTACAGAGGACTTCTAAAAAGTGCATGTCTTGCCTTGTCTAACTATGATGGTCTTCAGATTTTGATTGAATTGGAAAATTTGACCCATGTGAATAAGTCTTGCAATAAGCCTTGTTGCAAAATTTAGTCATGAGAATATTTGACATTTTTGCAGGAATCTCCCAGTGCAGGAAGAAGTAAACAATTTATATATTTATTAATTAATTCATTTATTTGCTTATTTATTCATGTATCTTTTCAGTTATTTATTTATTTCATTTTATTTTATTTAGTTATTTATCTATTTTTTATGACCAGAACATCACTTACCAGGCTGCAAATATTTTCCATTCTGTGCAAATGCAACTTGAACCATGCCAGAGAATTTGTGCACTGCATGCTGTTAGTATTTTGGCAAGTAATGCAAGAAATATCGTACAGTAATTTGTAATTTCTCCGTTTTACCAAGATTAATCTTAATGAACAGCTTTACAGTGATTTTGTTTGATTACCTACCAGTCTTTTTGAAATGCATGAAACTTTCGTCTACTCACACTTCAAATGAGCCAACTTGCTACAAACATGATGTGAATCAAACACATGCTCAAACAAAGAGGCTTTGCTCACTTTGCAAACATCACAAGTAGCAATTTAAAAAAAAAAAATGAATAGATATAAAACACACAGTCTACACTTAATAGAGGTTGTACATTTACTGTTATCATTTGTAGAAGCATATTCATAATTTTACTGTGGTAATTGTTATTACTATTATTTTGTTATTATTGCTTTAAAGCCTTCTGTTGTGTGCTGACAATTTTTTTGGCATGTATTCCAGTTGCATATTTCCTCAGTCCTTTGATGGAACAGAAGAAAGCTATGTAATTATGCTAAAATAATGCACAGAATATAAACTATAAACTAAACATTGATCTAATACGTAAGCAATTTCGACTAAAATATGATCTCACATCAAACTGGACCTATGTCATGGTAAGAACATTTCTTGCTTTCCATTTTGAATTAAGATTGTTGCAATGTTTCAATGTTATGTTTAGAAATCAAATGATTGATGAATGGAGACTTTATTCTAGCAAAGAATTGGACTTCATTACCAATCAATTATGTAAGTCAAGTCAACAGAATATGTTTTCCTGTTTTATTTTTTTTTTCTGTTTATTCTTTAGTCTTTGCTTTCATGTCATTCAGTATGATTTGTTGTTATGCCTTTTCTTTTCAGCAGGACTATGCCAAATTCTTTTTGTAGAGTGATGGTCTTGAGTTTGTTCATTTTTCAGAATATGCAAGGAAGAAAAAAGAATGTTCTGGCTGTCCGGGCATGGAGTAGTCACAGACACCGTTAAGCTGTCCCTCTAGTTTCTAGTAGATGTAGCTGACACCAGCCAGCAAAGCAAGAAATGACACTTCATAAAGTTCAAGAATGGATTATCCATTTTTGAACATTTTGGTTTGGACTGAACTACTCATCCCTTCTTTCTCATTTTACATCTACAGAAGCATTGGATATATTATTGTAATTGTATGATTTGGAATGATTTCTAGGATTTGTCTGTTATTAGTTTGTTTGTTTGTTTGTTTTTTTATTCATTTCCAAGTGATATTGTGCTGATCAGTCTACTATAATGTCAAGAGTATCACACTCTTCCTGCTTTTTTCACGGTAACAGAAATCATCAAAGTCAAAATATTCCATTCTGCTGTCAAGTGTATGTCCCACTCCATGAGAGGTGAACTATTTTATCATCTCCTTTTCATAGGTAGTATAAGACATCAAGAAGTCTTCCCCTCATAAAAAATTGCAAATGCCTTGCAGTACAGGTCATTTCTTGCTTTGCTGACCTGTTATTTCTGTCTCTTTCTGGAGGTGGCTAGAA
Organism: Diadema setosum; assembly: GCF_964275005.1. Lineage (NCBI taxonomy): Eukaryota > Metazoa > Echinodermata > Echinoidea > Diadematoida > Diadematidae > Diadema > Diadema setosum. The sequence goes on from NC_092697.1 coordinate 17,089,468, forward strand.
TTAGATATTTGGCATCTTATTTTCATTACAAATGTATTGATGGAAGTGTGTCCCCATTGTTGGTTGGTACAGCCTGGCTAGTCAGACTCTGGGACATCATCAAGCCCAATGGGATTGTGGTGATTTCCGGACGCAATGGCTGGACGAAAGAGAAGCTGCAGCCAATGATTGGGAATAAGTGAGTTAGTGTCCCCACTTTGTTTTAGTTTTCATGCCTCCCCCACAAAGTGTCACCGGAGACATAGGCCTGAATTCGCGAAGGTAGTACAATTGAAACCATGGTTTAAACCACGGACAATTTGTATGGAGCGCCAAGTGTTGCATGGCCTATTTTGTTATGAAATCAATCATTTCGTTACGAAATGACAACATTTCTTTGACGAAATGACTGATTTCATAATGAAATAGGCCATGCGACACTTGGCGCTCTATACAATTTGTCCATGATTTAAGCCAAGGTTTCAATTGTATCACCTTTGTGAATCTTGGGCCATAATGTTTTGGGGTTGTCTGTGGTCTGTAATAAATTTTGTGGGCAGTGTTAAAAACCATTTCAGGTAACTTAATGAAACTTGGCTTATATTTGTACGAGTGCAAGATGTTGTGCCTGTCAACTTCAGGGTGCACCTGCTCAAGGTCAAAGGTCAAGGTCAAATTCTCAAAATTTCACTGCTTCCCCATATCTATGCAATGCTCGAATATTTTCTTGAAACTATGTGTGGATACATGTATTGCCTGATAAAAATTCTCTGGAGAAAGTTTCAAGAGTAAGTGAACATGCTAAGATTTCACTTTTTTTTTCTCCATATCTCAGAAATGGCTCAAGGTATCTTCATGAAACATAGTACATAGATGCATGTACTGCATAGCAGTGATTTTCTCTGGACTTTGTGGGTAATGGGGTGAAAGGTCAAGGGTCAGAAGTCAAGGCCAAATGATCAAAATTTTAATATTTCTTCCATATGTATTCAATGCCTTATTAAAGGTACTGTCTTGAAACATAGTATATGCATGTATTACTGGATAAAGATTCTATGTGAAAATTTTGGCCCTTTGGGTCAAAGGTCAAGTGAAAATGCTAAAATTTCACTCTTTCTTCATATCTCAGAAATGGCTCAAGGTACATGTAATATCCTGAAGCTTGGTACATATGCATGTACTCCCAGATTGTGATTCTTGTAGGAATTTTCGTTTTATGGGGGTCAAGTGTCAAGGTCAGGTTTAAAAGCTAAAAATTAAATCTGCAATTTAATGCTTGAAATACACTTTTTCTCCATTCTTTAGAGATTACAGCATATTCAATGCAAAGACTTAGTAAAACTACATGTAGTTATATACATGCATTACTGCACAATTCTGTAGAGAAAGAGTTTGACTATGGGGTCAAAGGTCAAGGGAAAATGTTCAATGTCACAACTTTGCCCATATTTTGAAAGTATCTCAAAGTATTGTCTTAAAAATTGATGTTACCAGTTTAGATTGAGTAATGCTCAAATTCCAAAAATCACTGCTCTCTTTGATAAACAATTTAGCCATCCATCCAAGTCAAAGGGGAGAAAGAGAGAGAAGTGTCAGCACCGGCACTTATTATTCATGTCATGCCCTTCCTATCTGTGTTGTATTTAGGCTTCAGTGTGTGGAGACGGTTCCAGTTGCATATTCCATGGACTACGCCTCTACTGAGCCTGACAGTGAAACCATCGCTACCGTGTGGCGGCTGAAGAAAGAAAGTAGCACTGCCGAGTAGAACTTCCAGAAAAGTGCTCCATCCAGCAGCGAGGAAAATCAGCATTGTACCTATAGTATAGATGAGGTTCTTCTGTAGTGGTTGTCTTTCCTAATGCAAATTCATTCAGTGCACTCTCTGTCGCACAGCTTATGTACACTTGCTTTGATATGTACTAGGTATCTTGATACGTAGGACTAAACACTAATGTTTAAGAAAATGACATGCCACTTTACAGTGTATCGCTTCCTGAGAAATCAACAGAAGTGTTGATATTTCTTTGACAGTTGCAAAAATGTCTGCCATCACACTGACTGAATGATAAAACAGTGATGAAAGACTGAGTTTCCAAGTCCAAATGATGTTCTTCATTCACATAATTGTTCTAGTTAACTGAGATGTAGTGGCTAAGAACAATTACCTTCCATTTTATTGCTTATTTCTAGGGTGCATTTGTTGGAATCATGCAGTGAACTGTGACTGTTAGTGGGCTTACATGATAAATCAGGATAACTAAAAGACCATTAATTTTCTGCTATGTAACTATTGAGATCAGATCCCAACCATGTATGAGAAAAATGTCAATCATTGATTTTGTCTGAACAGCAGCTGCTTCATATGCAGATGTATTTTATTTTGATGTAAATTGTTAATCATGTGGTATTCTTGTAAATTTGAGTGTAGAAGCATTACCTGAGTAACTCCTATACTGTGAGTAAGGGAATGGCAGTAGCAGATTGAATAGTTTTATGAGTGGTAAATTGAATATTGAATGCTTGAAGTATGCTGTGTTATATTTGGTTCTGTAGGTCATATTGATCTGTACATCAGTAAAGTGGGGAATGCAAAAGAACAAAAAAGAGAAACAATTTTTGTTTCAGTTTTAAAGAGTTGCAAAGATATGGAAGGAGAGACATGAATGTGCAGGGCATTGTTTCATGAATGTTGTCATCTCTAACAATTTCAGTAGAATCCATGGTTTTGATCGGCTGAGAAACTCTGGTCACTGACTGTTACTATGGCAATTGTCAGAGAATGACAACGCCTCATCTCAGGGCTGACAACTTTCATGACATGGTGCCCAGGTAGGCGAAGGGGGGCAAAGAATTACGTACCTTTGCTGTTGGGAGTGCAGGGGATACTCTTTTGGCAAGTCTGATAATTCTATGCGAGCGAAGGCTTTGTACATATATGGGGAAAGTCTTGTATCAATGAAAGCTTATTGCATGACTTATTCAGGTGAATGTGACTCTATTCTTATATAGGTGGTGGCAAATAACCTATATTGGCAGGACTTTAACCAGAATAGCAGTGATATGTAGTGACCCATAAATTATTGTTTCAATCCATGTCAGTAAATCATGCTTTTTAAAACATTTTTGAGAGAAATAAGGAAGACGGTGAAGAGTAAATCAAATGTTCCAATGGCAAGGGACATGATACAAATTTTGTAATTTCCAAAGTCACTTTAAATCATGGAGTCTAATTTGTCTGTTGTGGTAGTTCTCAGAATTCTTATACAACTGTCACTGTTGATCAGGGACTCGGATACAAGGGAAAGTGGCTTAAATGTGACCAAATCATGGAAGCATTCCTAAAGCATGTTACTGTGACTGTTTGAACAGGACGGAAAAAAAAAAGCAATGAGATGCATTGTATTTCATGAAGTGAAACCAATTACAGGCACAACAGCTTTGTACTGTAAGCTGATGAAGAAAAAGAATTTCACATTGTCACCACAAAATGCTGTCAAAGGTATTTCATAATTATGTCTTTTGTACATGTATCAAGGAACAGTCAACAGTAGCGAATATGGCCAGCCAATGCATTGTTGCAGTTTTTGTACAGTGCAGCAACTGTGTAATCATGGAAATTAATTTTCTTTTCTATTTTGCTATTGAAAAATACTCTACACACTCATGTTTGTACAGATCTATCTGTTAGCATGACAATGTGCTATCGCAAAATAGCAGATACATGTACAATGTATTAGCATTGTGAGCAACCTTGCAATATTTCTTTGTTGAGTCATTCCAATGGCAATGAACATGTAGATTGTATATGCAGATTGGTTTTGTCAAGGTGTTATCCATTTTTCTCTCTTTCTCTGTACCTGCTACAAAACCAGAGTTACAGCAATGCTTATGGCAAGGAATCCATAACGCTGGAGTCTAGAGCCAATTGGCTTCATGTGTAACGCCTCCCCCACAGTTATAGGGATAGTACATGGTATGCTTATATGCTGTGATTGCAGTGCCTTTGGTATGTACAATTGTAGCATGATAAAGATATGCTGACACCCTTTTGAAAGAATCCACTAGAGCTTAAAAATTTGCAGTCTTTACATCCCTTCCCCTTAGATTTCCTAATTTCGCATTTTTTTGTTTGTTTGAAAGAGGCATAACTTGTACTTCGTAGATTTCATTGCAAATTGTGCGCTTCTGGGTCCTCTTCTTTATGATTCACAAATCAAATGTACAATCTGAAAGGTGGGATCTTTGTAAGTAGGGATACAAAAAAAAAAGACTTGTTCTTGGGTTTTTTTTTTTTTTTTTGTGTGTTTTTATAGTACATACTGATGAAATGAATTTTCAGTCCACACCCATTATGTTATTTGAGGCAATATTCCTCACATGTCAAAAGAAATTTAAGTTTGTATGTATGCTTGTACTAACGAAGTACTTTGTGTATGTACATCTCTGCGTCATTCCTCAATAGCTCTAATGGTAGGTGGCTCTTTTTTTTTTTATTGGGGTGGGGGGGGGGGGGGAGCGAGGGAACAAACAAAAGTGCTTTTACTATGCACTACACAGAACAGTACATGGATAGATCCTTGTGATTATGTATGGTATGTCAAGTGAGGTGTCAAATTTTCCTCATGTGCCTGAAGTGTTTTAAATCAGCATCCAAGTGGTTCTCCTCTAGTGCTGTGATAGAATTATTTGGAGGCAAGATGTGAATGAGAGCTGAAGACAAAGACAGAGCTGATGGGGTGGAACTTTTGGAGGCTTACCAATACCACAAATCCATCTTGCATACAGTGTACAGCGCAATTTGCCCAGATAAATAGGCAAAGTTCCTTTGCCGTTGAGTACTAACCTGGTACAACATCCAGTATAGGTAGAGTAAACACAAGCAGAGGTGTTTGGTTGCGGTTCTTCTTTTGAAATGTTCCCATTCAAACACACACATTAATCTGCAAGTACATGTTCGTTATCTCTATAATCTGAATATATTAATGATATTATCGTTATTATTACAATTGTTATTATTATCATCATTGTCACCTTTATGATTATTTATTTATTTGTTTATTTATTCATTCATTTATTTTGTATTTACAGAAGGTAATAGTCACAAAATCACCAGTGTATACTTCAAGATTTAAAGAATTCAGGCTTCCCTTTATCCACATGTTCCGTAAGTCACTGGGCGGGAAAATGCAATCAGGAATTACTATGGCTCTTGGGTCTTACCAGCCAACCTTAGGAAGTACATGAGGGAATATCTAAAGCAAAGAAAATTATATACAGTGTATGTGTATATACCTAATTGTGTATATATATATATATATATATATATATATATATATATATATATACACACATGTATATACACATGTACGTATATTCCTTCATGTTTTTTCTTTCCCAGGAACGATGTAAGTTAATCAATTGATAAGGAAATATTTACTGACCTTGAAGTATTTTCATACGTTTTGTAACACATAATTATGATAAAGTTATATCCATAGTGTTATATTCATTATGCAGATACAATGTATGTGGTTTTGTAGCTCAAACAAATAAAATTTGTGTGTCATACTGCAACAATCCATACGATACCTGTGTACTTTGTTGATGCGTCACTTAAACGTCATCTCAGATTGCACAATAAACATAATGTTTATAACGTGTATACCCAAACTCGATCAGTATAACGATATCCTTGGGGCCAAGACATTTTGTTTTTTGCTACATCAGTAGTCGAATAATACAAAACAAAGGAGATATCTCATTGGAACCATAGAAATTAGTACATGCATGTTTATATCAGGTACTGTATAGGACCTTTGTGTACAAGAATGAAAGTGTTGCAAACAGCTGCATTTGTTTTGTGTGGGATTTTAATGAAATTTAAATGACATGCAAAACCTGCGTGTGCACACCTAGTCTGAAAATGTCCGAACACGGATATGGGTGAGTGGGGCTAAATGATCGAGTCCATTATAATTCAGTAATGTGAAATATTTGCAATATGGTTATGGTCATTTTTCTTTCTTCTGATTGCTTCTATCAAATGAAAGCATGTTAAAATAGCTCGCACAAATACAGAGTGTATAAAAATTATGTCCCTTTAGGTTTTCTGGAAGTTGGCCTACTGCAAAGTGCCTCCAGTATTTTCAGATAGAGCTCAAGTAGTTCTCCTATACATGTATATAGTTACTATAGTCCTCGAGATACATTTTGCAGTACAAATTGTATTTTGAAACGAGATTTAAATGAGGGCAGATAATTGCAGATAAAAAGTCCGGGAGTCGGTACATGTATATTAAGCACAAATCAGTCCTACAGTGCAATTTTACAAGATTACTGTATTGGGCAAAAAGAAGCGCTAGCCCGGTACATTGCACGTTGTGCATCAGAGAAGTTTGGTGAACACTAGCAGAATCGTTTAAATGAATCTCTGACTACATGTAACGACTCCTGCTGCAAGCAAAACGTCATAGGAATGTACAAAGAACGCGGACAGTTTAAACGACAGACAACAGGAAAATAGTGATGCACACTGTAAACGACCTCTAAAAACTGGCGAACGTGCAAGTCTTGGACTTGATTCTTTGCCCTAGCTTGATCTCTCCCTTCCTCTTCTTCTTCCGCTCTTTCTCTCTCTCTCTCTCTACATTTGAAATTGTACATACGTTCTCGTTTATTTTGTGTCAGTTTGATAAATGCATCCCAAATATTCGTGAACTTTTAGTAACAACTTCGTGCAAAACAATCAAAATGCATTCCTCTGTGTCTCTGTATGTAAGTGATGGTGTCTTTTAAAATGTACTCCGTCGAGCATCGCCATTTTCAGTTAAACATGTGATTTGATATAGTGACTATAATATAGTGATATATTCAACATACTATACTATGGTTCATCTATGAACAACCATTTTCTGCTGCTGAGCAAAATCTTAGTTTTACCAAATCGAATCCGTTATACCCTTGTATGAGTTGTTCTAAACAGAGATATTAAAGGTACTAGCCCACATTTGCAAACCCACGAAAATCAAAACTGCATAAACAGGTCCAATATGACTTCAAGTACAAGTTATAACAGTAACATACCTCACCTGTTGCTCTTTGTCTATACCATTCGATAAAAGAGAGATAATCATCGTTTCAAAATCAATTTTCAAACCGGGTCAACCCGACCCAAAATCGAAGTACGAGCGCGGGCTAGCTACGTACATTAACTTACACATGTATCGCATGCATGTAGTACGTGCGTGGACCGGAGCTAGCGAGCGTTTTTATACGCACGCATACGGTGCATTTTCATTTATTTTTATGAAAGTAATGGACTAATTGGAACGAAATTTTGCACAGGTGTTACTGCAATCATACCCAAACTCCATGCTAACTATGAGACCAATTGCTGCAGGTTTACAAATGTGGGCTAATACCTTTAAAGTGAACATTTAAAGAGAATCACCATAGTAGCACATAATATGCATATTATGCTGTGTTTATGCTAAAATCTCCGAGAAGACAAAATATATTATTTGCTGATTCCACAACGGGGAATGCAACAATCAAGAGCAAAGAGAAAATTCATACGATGTCCGCGGTAATGGAAGTACTTCGGATGAATTCGGGAAAATTCGGTGAAGGTTTTACAGATGTCATAGAAGGGTTTTACAGATGTCATAGAAGGGTTTTACAGATGTCATAGAAATGTCACAGCCAAAACATAAATCATACACGTCATAATTGCGTTCATTGGTACTGAAGAAGAGGTATTAAATTACTTCGAATTGCGCGAATTGAGATATTCTTCGGAAGAGAAGTTGGCACAGAACGTTACTTTACCAGTGCCCAGCTTAGAAACCATCACTGGAAAGGGATATTTAAGATTTTAGAATGCAAAGGGCTATTGCATATTCGAATTTGAAAAGCCCGTCTAACAATGGTGAATGTAAATGAACAGTAAACCAACCGGCGCGGTAGTGAAACTGAATGCATATCTTACTCAAACAGTCACAAGGCCAAGTGAATGTTGACGATGACTTTGCCGAAGTGTTTGAGGCGGGCAAGGGCATGAGAGACATGGAATTTTGCCTTCTATTTGTTAGATTGTCGTTACTATATGTTGATGTTTCTAAAACAGATCATTCAAATGATGCGAAAAAAAAAAAAAAAAACCACGTTAGATTCACTTTGCACGGGCATGACATTTCTCCCGGCTAAATCTCAATAAAACGCTCACCAAGGAAAACGGTTACACCTTTGAACCTGTTCATTGTCTGTTGGAGGTATCGGTAGGCCTGTAGTCTGCTTTTGCTTGCAAATTCCATTCAATGGCATCACACGTATCAACCGTGTATAGTGGGTTTCGGTAGGTTTTCGGGATTGAAAGGAGAATGGTATTCTTCTCAATACATCAATTTAGTCTGTATCTCTCAATTGCTATACATTCATTCATGTCGACAGACCGAACAGACAATAGTGGCGGTGTCACCCTCGTGCAAAGGATCGGTGTGGAATTCACACTGTGTCCTAAAATATCGGCCAGTAATAGACTTTGTGATTCAGTGTTTATTGAAATACCTCAAGTAAATATAAATCCATTATAGTATTATTTAGGTTGTTACTAAAGAGTACCCTATACTGACGTTTCTTTTTTTCGCGCAGATTCTTTCCCACTACATAAGAGATATCATAATGGCAATAAAGATGTCTACATGGGCGACTTGAACATTAACTTCCTCAACCACGAAAGGATAACATAGCAGTAAATACATCGTTGTAGTTTTCTCTAATCACTTTTTTTTTAACAATTTGATTTGTTTCTCTCTGTTACAAAGACTAGAAGAATAACGCCCCATACAGATAACTTTACTGATATTTTATATATTTTAAATGTATTCTGTAATTTCATTGATATGAATTATAAGTGTGGCCATATTTATTCTAATATTTAAGATCATTTTCCAATAATTTCATGTCAGTAACCGGAACAAACCCCATGGATCTAACAAAAGAAATGGTAAAGAAAGACAAGACTAATGACCTTGAATGAGATCAAGATAGACCTTTTTATTCAACAGTAAAGAATGTGCCAAAGCCATGAATAACTCTGGGAATTTTTTTAATTGAATAAAACGAAAACTGATAAAACATGCAAGACTTATATACTTATATATATATATATATATATATATATATATATATATATATATATGTCACTTATAAAAAATAGTTTGACGAAAACTATGAGTATTATCAAAGAAAGAGTATTTTCACAAAAAGTATATGACAAAAACAGCACAGAAAACTACAGACGCATTGCCATTTTACCATTTTTCCGAGCTCCTTGAAAAAGTACTCCACATCAGACTTACACGGTCACCTTGCTTGTAATGACGTTACGCGATACTACAAGAGTTTGGCTAAAAAAAAAAAAAAAAACAGCTCTTGTGCTGGGGTCTTTACATGGACATAACCACGGATCTCTCAAAAGGAATGTAGCTATGGTGTGGTGGTACTGCTCTTGATCAGCTGTTGATTGGTTTACCAACTACTTGACGAATAGAAAAGAGTAGGCGTACGTTGAGGTGGACGGCGGTAAATCCAGTTTTGGTAACCGTTGCTGTGGTGTCCCACTGGGCTCACTTCTGTTGGGACCCCGTCTTTTTCTTGTTTATATTATGACATATCTTCTTCTAATACTGTCAAGTTTTTATTATTTGCAGAGTTTTTGCCGACGACACGATAATTCTCGTATCCCACAAAAATTCGAATGATCTCATAAAATAAATAAGCCCACGAGTTATACAGCCCATGATTTCACCACTACGCACAAAAGGCTCACGAGACCGACACTAAGCAAAGAAAGCCCACGAGACCGTTGTCCGACACTACGCTTAAAAGGCTCACGAGACCGACACTAGGCAAAAGAGGCTCACGAGACCGACAGTAGGCAAAGAAGGCCCACGAGACCGACAGGATGAACAGCGCCACCTATAGACCAATTAATTGTATAGGGTGTCCAGATAATGGCATAAAGAAGGTATAAGAAATGGAAAAGGAGTAGCTAGGGTATTACCTCGTCAATTGCCCTCCCTCACCCCTGAACTGTTCAAGATCTTTAATTGTGTTTGCGTATGTGAATGCTTGTGAAAAAATGAACAAAAAATCAGTACAAATGCATGAGATGTTTCAACATTACTTTCGAAAATGCCAAAACACCCTCGTTTCCCTATCTGCAAAGCCCATACCGGTACACACCTACTTAGAAAAAAATAATGATATGGACATCCAGATCAACCTCGGATCAACCAACTAGAAAAATACCCAGGTATAAAATAAAGTTCACTACAAGAAAATTATTCACAAAATGGTCAATGTTGTAGTGCACACCTGCTTCACATGATATGGGGGGGGGGGGGGGCTAGTAATCTGCACAGGTGTTGATTTAATATAAATTCACAGAAAAATAATGTAATCGTCAATTAAGGCAGCGTTAAGGATTCGGAAAAAGAAGATGCATCCATGAAAGCAACTTTTCTATTTCATGAAAAATTTACCGTTTTGAGGAAAATACTTTTTCAAACACAAGCCACCGAAATCGAGGATAATCGCTGCGATAAAAAAAAAAAAAAAAAAAAAAAAAACTTTTTCATACGTTGAATTGCATACATTATAGTTAAAGAGAAATAACAAATTGAACTCTAAGCAGGCGGGTATAAGCAGGCGGATATAATATCTAATAAGGCTTATTTAACTTGTGAAGCGAGAAAGAAAAGGGCGAAAAAAAAAACCTTAGATCCTGTCCACCGTAGGAAAGCCTATTAAATATAGCACGATGGCATCTAAAATTAAACCATTCATAGTTCTTATTGTCTTATTATTTTTTCATTTTTTTTTTTTGGGGGGGGGGGGGGGAGGGGTCCCATGAAGAGGACAATTTTATAACAAAAAAGAAAAAATGGTAACAATGTCGCTCCCCGTATTGTGACAGAACTGCCCTCTAAAAGCCACACGTGTAGAAATACATACTTAATGTCGTTGACAGCAAAACGAAATTGCACGCCAGTACGTAATTTTCCCCTTAATGGAATACCCTGTACAGGTACATATTTGTAATTGACATGTAGATGGCGCTGTTCATCCTGTCGGTCTCGTGAGCCTTCTTTGCCTAGTGTCGGTCTCGTGGGCTTTCTTTGCCTAGTGTCGGTCTCGTGAGCCTTCTTTGCTTAGTGTCGGTCTCGTGGGCTTTCTTTGCTTAGTGTCGGTCTCGTGAGCCTTTTGCGCGTAGTGTCGAACTCATGGGCTGTATGACTCGTGAGCCGTATAACTCATGGGCTGTATGACTCATGGACCTATTTTTGATGTCGGGCTCGTGGGATGACCCCGAATAGATACTAGTATATTCAAGGCAATGAGCGGGTGGGGGATGTGGGAGGGGGAAACCCCTTTCCGGTGGAAGGAGTTCTTGCACTTTTATGATCCTCATTAAACGGCCTGGTGCACCCTTGGTGTTATAGTGAGAAAATTGTTCATCCTCAAAGAGTAGATAATTCATAGTCTCAGTATCCCCAACCCCAGGAACACGCTTTTAAACTTCAATTGAAATGAAAATAATTATATCATTTAAACATATTTGATAAAATATTTGGGAATTGTTAATCAAAGGGGTACTTAATTTATATCTGGGAACCGAGCGACGGAAGGATTAGGAAGGACATATCACCTTCCAATATTGGGGAACTTTTGCATTTTGTAAGTGAAAGATGTCCTTATAAACGTATATTTCGACATTCTATAAGTGTGTACAGGTAAAATCTACTTGCAAAGTTATGAGAGAAAAAAAGGAAATGGCAGCCATTTTTGAAGCCATCTTGGACTGCGGTACTTGAGTGCGTCAACATCTCTTAATATGTATTTTATTGAGTTCTTCATGCTTCAAAACATGTATTTAGACAATTAAATTTTGTATTTGGGATGCCTGGTTGAAAATTTATAAGAATTTCAGGAAATGACGGCCATTTTGGACGCCATCTTGGATTGCGGAAAATGCTCGTAGAGGATTTATGAGGACTTTTAGTATGTTATTCTAGACACATTCCTGGAACTATCCTGGAAAAAAAAATTAACTTGTTACCAGAAATGTCCAGGATAAAAACCAATACTCTTAGCCTATTCATGCGCCTCGGAGCAAAAGACCAGGGTCCCGTTGCATAAAACTTTTTTAGCAACCTTAAAAAATTCAGGTTGGGATTTGCCCAACCTGAATTTTTTAAGGTTGCTAACCTAAGAATGTAAAATCCGTTGCATAAAAACTCTGGTTGGACGGGAGCTTCCAACCGGAATTTTGTGATTTCAACCGGAAAAAAGTCCGGTTGGAGTTTTATGCAACGGGCCCCAGAAGCTTTAGTCAGCAGAGCTCTGAGAAGCACACTAACACATCACTGGTTCCTGTGTAAAGTTCAATTTTGTACTGAGGTTTCAAATTTGACCAAAATCTGGAACTTAACTTTAAAACTAGTCATGGATTTTATGAAACTGATATATGCTTTCATATTCAAATCACATTGTACACTATTCAGCTATTACTCATGTTAATGACAGTGTTATCTGATGTATAGTTTTCGAACTATTAAGGATCAAAGTGGGATTTTTTTTTTTTGTCACACCTAGTGGGTATGTTACACACTACACAGCTTACAGTAATGCACAGGTTGTGCTACGTTAAGTTTGTATAGCAGTGGATACCTATTAGCAGTGTGCAGAGATGTATGAATTAACTTACTCTATAGGTGCTATGTGAGGGCGGAATAAACGAGTAGTGCTAATCATATGCGGTGACCATTGCATGGAGTGCTAAGACTTGAATGCTAAATAGCATGTTTTCAGTACAACACCATAATACTACACACGAGAACTAGACCCTATATTATGAATCTCCAACAGATATAGCACATAAGAGCAAAAGATCGTCCGGCAACAAACCTTCTCTCTCAGCTGCAATTTTTACCCACCCCAACATTATCAAAAAGTTTTTCACGGTGAAGATCTTTCCAAATGAAACATGCAGCGCCTATTTATATTTTTACGCATCTCAAGCAGGCAGATACAGTAGATAATTTTATGAGTCTTTTGAAAACATATATTTCAAATTCCTTCAACTTGTCAATGGATATGGCTTTGCGTTGTATGTCATTTTGTTCACTTTTTTATTTTCCTTGTTTCTTTTTATTTTTTGTCTCTCTCATGTTTAAATTTTCCTTTATCATTTCCATATTTTCGTTCCTTCATTGTGTATAGTGTTTACGGTGTGCGCTATATGAATGATTATTATTATCATTATTATGATCACGATTACTATTATGTAGGCCTACCTGTAGTGAATAATCTGTAAATCTATATGATATATAATATTGTACAGATGTATGCACAGCCGAACCTGTTTTGACAACGACCTCTCACAAAGGAAAGTATGGGGTATCCAAAGTAGAGGCGGATCCGGGAATTCCGTAAAGGGGAGGCGCCAAGGTGCGCCCCCCTCTCCTGTCTTGTTCTGTCCTGTCTTTGTAAACAAATATGTTCACAGGAATCCTTTGAGTGGTTCACAATTTACAAGCATGCTTTTCAGTGGACCTCTCAATTCTTTGTTTGTTTGTTTGTTTTTTTTTCTCCAGACATAACTTTGCCGGTATGCATGTATAATTTTGTATTTGTTAACCATTATCTACCATGTAAAGTCGAATACATACCTATGTTATATCTTCCGATTCATATCGTGTTATGTTTGCCGAAAAGAAAGAATGAAATAAATGAAATGAAAATGAAAAAAATGAAATGTGTGTATTACATGCTAACCAGTCTATGCTATTTGTTTTACTCAGTCTTTTACATCTTGTGAATCAGGCAAATTGGATTTGAGTGATCGGTTAGTCTGGCTAGAATGGATTTATACTTAGGTGAATCTACTTAGGAAACTCGTGGCTCATAGCTCGCCTTTCTGATTGTTCGAAAGGTTTATTATCCTATGACAATGACAAGTATGTTCGTCAACAACTAACGGTGACTCTTATGACATGTAATACGCTCTTACGTACCGTAGTTATATAAGAGTGTAACGCGTATGCGGCTGCGGTTCCATGACATTTGCTCCTGCGACAATTATTGCTTCCATGAAATATCTGCAAGCTCTAAGCCGAACATAAATTCTACCCACAAACATAACTCACAGACCTAACCCTAATCCCCACACCATTAACACTCAACCTAAAACCCTATCACAACCACGACCCTATAACCCTACAAGTCCTTGGAGAAAATAACACAGGAGCAATAATTGTAGCCGGAGCAAACATGATGTGTCGCCGACGCGTTATAAGTCGACATTTTACACGGCATTTGCATAAATACACATTTATATTATTTTCTCCTGTCCGTTACGTTACACTGCCGATTAACCTGGAATACTCTTACATAGTGATAGTGTATTTGCGTACACAGGTTGTTTGCAGGGTAGGCTCTATCTATGGTGTGATTATAATTCTCTGTTTATTATGATGAGTACTAGTATAATGATCATGCCATGATAGGGAACCACCCATGATAGTGTTTAATGAATTCGCCACATAAAGCATTATTTCCTCAGAGGCATTTTCCTGCTTTATGAAACAGCTGAAAATTGAGCAAACTTTTACCTCATCAGTGTCATTTTCATTATGCGGAGTCTGTGATTATCTCGCGCTAATAAATACTATTTGTACGTAATACCGTAATAAGTTCATTCTCATGTGCTCTATTCAACACGTCAATCAAACACAGCGTACTAAGCCTGCCAAAAACTGCCAACATGTTAAACAAAAGTGCCTGCTTTTGTCTTTCCTTTCTTTTCGGGTTTGTGCCCATAGTGCCTCAGGATGACACTTGTTTGCCCTGCCAAAAACTGCCAACATGTTAAACAAAAGTGCCTGCTTTTGTCTTTCCTTTCTTTTCGGGTTTGTGCCCATAGTGCCTCAGGATGACACTTGTTTGCCCTTGAAAAGCAATGGCTTGCTTTACTTCTTGTTGTTTTTTTTTTCTCTTTTTTGAGACTGTCACATTTAGAAGATAAATTCCGTTAGCGAAGTCATTAAAGGCCGTGTCACACCTTTCCGGGCAAGCCTTGCGTGCGACTTGCAAAGAGCATTTTTGACTGCCCGGAGGTCCCCGTAGATGATCCGCACATGACAGTACTAGCATGTATCTCAACCGTAGTCGCCCGGAGGTGCGCACGCATATATCTTTACCCGCAACCGTGTTTAGGCCCTGTTACACCTTTCCGGGCAAGCTACTCGGGCTTGTTACGGGTAGGGATTTTCTAGCATACCGGACATTCCTGAGGGCGGAAAAGGATTTGAGCGAGTCAGCGCATGTGTCTTACTTGCTGGACACGTTCTGCTTAAATTATACTTGCGAGTATACTGTGTGACCTTTGTACCAGTCGCGTGAAGGAATTCCTCTAATGGAATGGCTGAAATCCCACAGAATTTCATTATCTTGGCTGCATACGGGACTGCGAAGTACCTGCGTGGGAGTTGCCTGGGAAGTGCTGCCGCCAAGGGCCTCCTACTGGCGTTCTGCGTGGACCTCTACGGGCATTCCCGCGACTCACCCGGAAAAAGTTTTGGTCATGCTCAAAACTTGGCTGCGGTTAAGGACTTCCCCGCAAGTCAAGCCGCAAAACTTCCCCTGTACGGTATGACAAGGCATGAATGAAAATTGCAAACATTCTTGTTCGCCCGCTGAAAATCTTCTACGTGCTGGAAACTACCTCCTCGCCACAAGCCCGCGTAGCTTGCCCGGAATGGTGTGACACGGCCTTTAACGAAAAAGAGGATATAAGGACTGTGCCCGCAGGGTGCGGCGAACAGAAACAGTGCTTTTCCTGGGTCAATTATAATGACGCAATTTTCATCTCTATTTTCCTTTTCAATGAATCATAATTTCATTATCACAGATTACTATTATTTAGGATACATAACAAAATAAAATTATTTGTGTTGCATCTCTCCTTATCAGTGTGTGTGGGGGAGTGGGCGTGCCAATATTGATGCTCAAGGGTTGCTAATAAATATGCAAGAAGCGTGCAGACCTTTCTCGCTACGGGCGGGGAGAGTCTTTCAAGAAGGTTGAACGGTCCACAACGGAGCGAGATGGGCCTATGGGACGATAGTTCTTGGAGTCGTCAATTTGCTTGTTGGGTTTGGGCATGGCAACATGTAACTGCAGTCTTGCGCAAGGTCTTAGATATACTAGTAGTCAGGGTTGAGAAGCAATTATTAGGTGAACCGAGTATCCTCTCGGATCACCTTCTGTATCTGTACGGATTCTTTGTTGGTTCTTCTTCTTTATTTCTGGACAAAAGTTGTGTATCTACTTACTCAAAAAGTTCTCAGAGTATCAATTTCAAACTCATACCATATATGTATCATATATATATGTATATATATATGTATATACGTCGAACCACCAGGCGGTCTGGAGCCAACGCCCACCTGTGATTGCTACACGGCAACCAGTGGGAGCCACGCCGAGGTCGATCCAGGGCGTCGAGACTGTGTGAATGGCAATGCGCACCCAGCGGCCAACGCCCTTCTGCCCGGCATAGTCGCGGAGCTGCGAGCTGACCTGAGATAGCGTCGCCCGCTTAGTTCGACGACGTCCCCGTGCATCGACGCGTTCTCCACGTGATAGCGTCTGGCGTCGCCTCCCCGTCACGTCGCAGATGAGTTGGGCCCCGACGTTGGTTTTCTTAGGGTAAATCCCTGGCCAGGTATTATATAATTCTGTACTTATAAGTTTTCTTTGTTGAAACGATCCCATCTAACCTTGAATTCTTATGGTTAATTTCGCTGTAATGTTTTAAACGAGAAATTATTCCGGTTTGAAAGTGATTGTTAAGCAGTTTCCTAATAAAGCTCCGGAAGATTTGTTCATTTCAATTCACTGAGACCGCCTTGCATTCATTTGAGTGAACTTGACCGTAACAGAAGAACTTAATGCCGAGTCTGCCCCATTTTCCTCACGCACTTTTTTTAGTTACAGCCGATGTGTCACCCTTATACACTAACATACCCCATGCTGAAGGTCTAAATCAATACAAAACGCCCTCTCGCGTCGAGAGCACCCCAACCGCCAACACCACAACTGGTGCCCCTACTGGAGCTTGTCCGGACCCTCAACAATTTTCAGTTCCAGGGCACAAATTACCTCCAAATCCAGGGCACAGTTATGGGCACTCCTGTAGCCCCCTCTTACGCTAATCTCTTCATGGCAGGAAAAAGAAAAGGAAATCCTCAAATCGATGCACACGCCCATGCTGAAAAAAAAAAATATGGCGGCGATATATAGATGACATTCAATTTATCTGGATCGGTTACCCACGTAGCCTGTCGAAATTCCAAAATGACATGAACCAAAAACATGAAACCATCAAATACACGTTTGACTCATCCGAAACAAACATTAATGACTTGGATGTCACCCTCTATCTGGAAGAAGGCACCTTACACATACACAACTCCACACCAAACCCACCAATACGCATGCTTTCCTATATACTCCCCTCATCCTCTCATCCGAAACATGTCTTCAACAGCATCCCATATAGCCAAGCAACACGCATTCGCCGCATCTGCTCAGACCCCGACAAGACCTCTCACCACCTGGAACAACTTAAAAACGCACCTCACAGACAGAAATTACAACCCAAAATGGTAAACCAACAAATTTTGCGAGCATCACAAATCACAAGGGGAAATCTTCTCTCGTACAAGGAACGAACCACAACAAACAACATACACTTCCCCCTATCACAATACACACCCGCCACAGCCAACGTCTCGCGCATCATCCACAAACATTTTTCCATTATCAGCAAGTGCGATACCCTACGAAGTATCTTTCCAAGGCCACCCATCACAACCTACCCACGTAGTAGAACGCTACGGGACATGCTTGTGAATGCCAAATCACCCAAACAACACACTCCAGCCACAGACCATGGACATACACAAACTCAAACAATATCCATGCTTGTAGACGCAATTCACGAAGACGCCCTACAGAGCTCTGAATCCATGACAAACACCAATTGTTACTCTCACACTTCTCTTAACCCACCCCACCCAACCCCACCACAGATCCACAGTACGCCTACAGACATCAGCTCTTCAACGCCTAGTTTCTACCAATGCAAGTCAAAAAAAAAAAAAAAAAGCATCCTGCACCAGCACATCCAAGACACACACACATTCACAAGCTCATCAACAAAGAAAACCTACTTATCACAGACCATATAAACTGCAAATCATCTTGGGTAATATACCTCATCACAAGTCATGCTGTCAATGTGGCCTACAGTATGTTGGTAAAACTCAAACGTCTCTGTACACCCGCCTAAACAACACACGCTCTGAGATTATCAACCACAACACCTCCAGCCGCAAAATCCTTCCCTTCATTTTACACTTTAACCTACCAAATCATTAAGTTCAGGATGTACAAATCACAGGCATCGAACTCATCCAAAAGAAGGAAAGCCATATCATACTCAAACGAGAATCGTACTGGATATCCAAATTACACACCTTACGCCCACATGGAATTAATGCCGATTCCTTAATTTTTCATTGCCCCCCCCCCCTCCCTCAGAACCTATGAAAAGCGATGATGATTATTGAGTATTCACTTATGTTTACAGTGTCAAGAATGAATTCTCATGAATTCTCATGAATTTTGATATTGCGTTCTTATGTATCTTTAAGTGTTTACCATTTTTCAAAAATAATTCTAGATATATGATCATTTTCCTCATACTTTTTTTTCCGTCTTGCTACGTACAGTTATTGCCTCAATCTATTTCACTTTTGGTTTTCTTTAGTCCGCCAAACTGATTACCTTCAGTGTTTAATTTCATTTTCGACATTCATGCATATCTTGGGTTCGCCTACTTGTGTTCTGTATATCTACATTCATTGCATTCCCTTAATATGTTTATGGAATGTCTCATAATTATATATACTACATTGGATTCAATTGAATCCTAATTTCTCATAATTTTTATGATTTTAATTAGTGTTTTGTATTTTCCACTGTTAACATTGCTTTTTATTTATCTCCGTTCCAAGTTAGATTTCTTTTGGGCAATGCCCTTATTAAGCGATTTTATTTTCTTTTTCTTCAATATCCATCAGTTTGTAATCATGAAACGAGGACGTTTCTTTTTGAAAGATGGGACGAATGTAAGACGGAAAGAGGATACCCTAAACATTGGTTCATTTAGAAATCCAGTCCACCCCAAATCCTGTTTACAATTCCCACAGTTGCAAAGTTCCTATATCCTTTCATTAGCAATGTCATAGAACTTCTCAGTAAACTCCTGTTTACAATTCCCACAGTTTAAAAGTTACTATATTCTTTCATTAGCAATGTCAGTGAACTTCCCAGCAAACTTGTCATGTAATAGCCCACCATCACAATATACCATTTCCTCTAGTAAACCCCCATTAAACTGATACTTAATCCTTTTCTTTGTTCTCCCGGTCAAGCCCAAGTCAATCCAGACTCCTGTATTTACAATTCCCACAGTCATTCCTTTGTCTAGTTTTATTACAGGTAACCAAAGTAATTCTTACATCAAAGACCCCTTACTTACTAACCCTGATATATCTGACCCTCACATGTTGAGAGGGATCATTCTGGACGCCCCTGTCTTGGGCAGAAGTCCTCAACTGTGCTTCTCCCTAGCCATCAGATATATGGCTATGTTATATACTCGCTGTCATTCTACGCTGGATATACAGATTGTGTCTACTACCAATAAATATACACGCGTATGAACTGAATATCAAACTGTGTACTTGGTATTTCTTCGCGTCTGGACGTATAGTAAGAGTTGTGATTGTACCACGCTACATCACCCGACAAGGGACATACAAATCAGCGCTCTTACAATATGATAGGAATAATATTCATGTTTCGGAGTAAGGATTGTATACATTATGTGTCTAGAATTGGACGGATTATTATATTCATGTATGGATATCTGCTTCTGTATTAGAAGCACATTTATGTATTTATCCACATGTGTGTTTTTAGTAATACGTGAGTATAATTTGAAAGCGCGTGGATAATGCAAGTGCACGAGAGTGCATGCACTTGTGTGTAGATACTTACGTATGTACACATCCACCCATTACATTTGTGCATTTTACTGCACGCACACATTCACTGCATGATCATGGGCAAAATGTAAAAAAGAAGTTGAGTATTATGATTAGTCTGATTCAAGTTCTTTGCGCCATCAACGTCCCAAATACTCCAAGCCACATCACCCCTCACACTTCACTACCCCCACATTACGTTTGCGAACCCCTCACACTCATCCCTCTGACACCACACCACACACAGCAAGCATATCCCAACGCCTTGAAAGGTAACCAGTGTGTTTTAACCTATGTTGGTTTATGTATTTCCAATGATTTCATTGTTATCATTACCGCTGTTAGTGCTTATACTATACTGCTGCTACTGTTCCATTATTTTCACTGCCAGTGTATGTGATAGTAAATTGCCTTTCCGTTGTAGTGAATGTCATGTTGCTGTCTATATTTGTTTGATTTCTTTGATTTTCTTTTGCCTTGTTTTTGCCTTATTCTGTTCAAATGTATGCAAATTGGTGTGAATGTCATGTTGCTGTCTATATTCCGTTTGATTGGCTTTTTATTTTGCCTTGTTTTTGCCTTATTCTGTTCAAATGCATGCAAATTGGTTGCTTTTCTGCTTTTGTGTTTACGTCCCATCAAGCCCTTGAAAAAGACTGGTAACTCATTCGAAAGCTTGGGAGAATAAAAGACTATAGTGAACATTACTGCAGCGTCTGCGAGTCACACACACACACACACACACACACACACACACACACACACACACACACACATATATATATATATATATATATATATATATATATATGAAACCTGTATATAGCGGCCTCCCAATTGAAATGACAAAAGTGCCCACTTTAAACAGGTCGGTGGCCATTTTGAATTATTTCAACACTTACATTGTATAATAGCATAAAATACCGCATGTTATTCTTTAATACCCCACAGCAAATAAGTTTGCATGAGCAGCTTTAGCATGACGGGTCTATGGTAATAATTATATCACTTTAGTGCGGGGGAGTATTATATGCAAGTTAATCTATGAACCGTTGGGGCATTTGAGAACTAATATGCTAATATAAAAGCATATTGTAAACAATAGGCCTACTAGTATTTGCTCTAAACTACAGAGAAAGTACAAACTTGAAAAATGATGAAAAAAAAAGACACTTCATTGGGCCAAGTGTACCAGGAAAATATGGACTTCATTGGACCAAGTGTACCAGGAAAATATGGAGACAAAAGCAATACATACGAAGACACACAAGTGGTCATGCAAAAGTAAAAGGGGAAAAATGCACGCATGAACAAAAGACGCACTCCATATAATAACATCAGCTGATCATGACCATTGTAACAAGAGCAAAGAACACAATGATGCGATTACAGCACAACAAAGAACGGGGAGAAATTGAAGGAAGAGAAGTTTATTACATGATCAGTTTAATTGTCTAGTGTTGTATGTGTAGAAAACAAATATTTTAAAGATTGTATCTAAATCTTATAAACCTAGGCCTAGATTCTTTAAGCTGTTATCTATAGGCTTTTCCAGCAACTGGGTCTAGTGTACACAATTTCATGTATTTGGGGTATGTAAACTACTCATTAGAAAGACCTATACTCCAAAGTGGCCTCAATAATGCAGGTACAGAATTCATCACATTCCTCATAAACGAAAAACAAGCAAACGAGGATTCAAAGTACACTGAGATATCGAAGCAAAAATAAAAGATAGGTGTATGAAAGCACTCATGTGAAATATCTTGAAGCACTTCCCAACGTACTTTGTGTGTATATGTATCACACGGCAGGGGCGGATCCAGGAATTCCGAAAAAAAGGGGGGGGGGGTGGGGCGCAATTTTTTTTTTCTGGTGCCACTTCCGGGTTTCATCGGCTGACAAGCAAAAAAACAAAACAAAAAAAAAACAAAAAAAAAACAAAACAAAAAACGCTTCAGCACGCAATTAATATCCGCTTATGCACGGTACAGATGGTAATGGTTGTACGTGTGTTCATCATGCACAGTATACCAATATTGCAGTCTTTGAAATTATATGTAATTTTGGTGAAAATAAGTCAGTTGCCCCCCCCCCCCCTTAGTCAAGGCGCAGGGACCCAGAAAAATGACTTCGTTCATCCCACCCCGCAGAAAAGGTTTGACTGCATGTAGTGGTCGGTTAGACCCTCTGGAACACCCTAGGTAGTATGTGGTTCCAAATTGTGGTATCGATGAAATTTTACAGGCCACTTTAGTTGCAACAAGACCTTATTACTCGTAAGAGAGTCTGCGCACGCCAAGACTACTACATGCACCACTGGCACTGCTACAGGCGCTAGTGCCAATGGGGCGTGTAGTAGTATGGGGCGCACGCAGACTTTTTCTTCGAAAAGCAAGGGTTTTTGCCTGCAAACTAACTTTTTCATGCCATGGGGTCGGTGACGCTTGTCGCTACTTATTCTAAGGGGGCACTGAAAATGACAAAACAATCACAGTTTCTGCACTTATTTCATGAAGAATTTATCAAAACCCCATAAAGCTATATATGTTCATGTTGCTAGAGATGTCAGCAACACAATGAGATACATTGTAAGGTATGATATTGTGCATGGTTACCATAGTAACCAGATGCCTACAGGTTATAGGTAACCCCAAGAAATGCCTCCTACTGCTGCAAACTTCGGTATTTTGTTCATTTTTTTTTTGTAGATAGATGCAATTAAAAAAAAAATCTATTGATTATTTTTCAAAAATGTTTTCTCCTGTTGCCATGGCAACCAGTATTATCCAATCAGGATTCAGCTGTCAATAACTTAAAAACTAATTGAAACCCAGTCAGATAAGCAACCTTTTTTTTTTTTGTTATTTACTCTGCTACTTTGACACGTAATCATTAAAGTCGAAACAAATCAGGTACAGTTAAATCAATGTTTTAATAATAATAATAATCAAGTTTTGGTTTTGTTTACAAAGTCGAAGATTTGATATCAAAATATCAAATGCAAAACAAAGTATAAATAAACACGTAACTTTTGGCTATACTGCTCTGGGTTCCGGGTTCATTCCCCCCCCCTCCCCCCCCCCCCCCCCTGGTAGTCGGTACTGCGCCAGCGTCGTGCCCGGTAGACCGCAGGTTGTCAGCGGGTTGTGGCTCAGCAAGCGTGGCTCGGTAAGTGTGGCTCAGCAGGTGTGGTTCGTCCCTCGGCTCTTGTCGGTAGTCACCTCAGCACAACAGTCCTGCTCGCCAACGTATAGTTCAAGCCCCGTACCGATGTTTGTCTTACGTGCTAACCAAAGTGTTTCTCTGCTAACATTTCCTAATCGTCCGTACTTATACACAAACAGCTAAAATCAATTAAAGGACAAATCCATCTTCATAATATTTATATAAGGATTGAGAGAATGCAGCAATATTAGTGAAACACATCAGTGATAGTTTGAGGAAAATCGGACAATCCGTTCAAAAGTTATGAATTTTTTGTGCAGTCACCGCTGGATAAGAAGACTACTGCAGTGTATGATGTCACATGCTTACAACAATACAAGGAAAATATAAAGAGAATTTCACAAAATTTCATCTTTTGAAAAAAGTACACATTCCCTTGACTCGTTATACTGACATATGTTATGGGTAATAATTATTCCCATTGCCTGTAGAAAGAGGCAAGTCAAGTGCTCTTTTATTATGCGAAAAAAGTGAAAATATTTGCATCGATTGTCCAATTTTCCTCAAACTTTCACTGATGTGTTCTACTAATATTGCTGCATTCTCACAATCCTTATGTTTATGAAGGTGAACTTGTCCTTTAAGATAGGGCTAAGATAGAAGTATGCATTAAAATTCATCCCAGCTCGTGTCATCTCCTACCCATGATAAGGGTCATATTCTTGATGTCATCATGGTGCGAAACTCTGATAATGTTCTCTACTCCAGCCCCAAGGTCTTTTCCGGTATCTCAGACCATTCTGCAGTTTCCCGCTTGCTCAAGTTTGTAAAGCCTTCTCGTGTTATGTCTGAATTCACCTGCCACAATATCAAGAAAATCAACAGGACAGCATTCGCCGAGGATATTGTCAGCTGCAAATTGATGCCTTCCCCAACTGACAGTGTGGACTGCGTTGTAGAAAATTACAACTCAGCGCTCAGCAGACTCCTCAATGATTATATATACATGCTCCTGCAAAGACTCGAAAGATCAGGAAACGCAGTGACTGTCCTTGGTACAACTCTGACATTGCGGCGGCGAAGCGGAAACGTAGGAGACTCGAGCGCAAATGGCTTTCCAACGGTAAAAGTGAAATTGACAGGATATTATTGTGTGCTCAGAAGAATGTGGTAAACTCCCTGCTGAAGAAGGCCAAACGATCTTATTGCGTGGGCCTCATCGAAGACTGTGGCGAAGATTCCAAACGGCTCTTCTCCGTTGCCAACCGCCTTCTCAATCGAAAGCAATCTTCACCATTACCATCTCACACGGACAGTTCTGCAATGGCCGAGACTTTCATTGATTACTTTCGGAATAAGGTAGAGACTATCAGTAATATTCAGTCTCTGTCCAGACGAATCGGCGGAGGAGCCCCTCACGACAGCTTCCCTTGAAACCCTGAAGCCCACTGATCCCGACGAGGTCCAAGCTCTTCTTCGCAGATTACCTCCCAAGTCATGTTCTTTAGATCCAGTCCCCACTGTATTGATAAAAGATTGTTCATCCATTTTCGCGCCTATTATTTCAATGATTGTGAACTTAGTATTGATCAGTGTTACGTCCCTCATGTTTGAAATGTGCATTAATAACACCTCTTTTGAAAAAAACCTTCCTTAGACCCAGATTCACTCCAAAATTACTGCCCCGTGTGTAACCTTCCATTTTTGTTTAAAATTCTTGAAAGGATTGTTTTCTCCAGACTTACAGATTATCTCTTGGTTAATAATTTATTTGATCCTTTTCAATCCGCATATCGTCCTTACCATAGCGTAGAAACCCTTCTCCTCAATGTGTCGAACTTCATCCTACAGGAAATGGATCGTGGAAATGTTACTGCTTTGATTTTACTTGATTTGTCCTCCGCCTTCGATACTGTCATTCATGCAATTTTGTTAAACACCCTCCAATCTCTTGGTGTAAAAGGTCAGGCATACAAATGGTTTAAATCTTACCTTTCATGCCATTCACAGGCATGAGTGTGTGTCAACAGTTGTAAATCAAATGCTATGCCTCTCAAATGCGGTGTTCCACAGGGCTCTGTGGGCGGGCCCACTTTGTTTTCCATTTATCTTATTAGCCTGGGACACATATTGCGTCAGCACAAAATTAATTATCATAATACGCTGATGACATTCAATTTTATTTGTCTTTTAAACCTAACCAGGCCGATGCCTTACATGCTTTGAGTCAGCTTGAGAATGCAATGAACGATGTTTATTCATGGCTGAACTCACATTCTTTGAAACTGAATACGGATAAATCTGAGTTTTTAATGTTTGGTTCGAAGACAAAATTAGGTAAACTTGACATAAATTTCATCTCCTTTTCCGGCATGTCAATTAGTGTGTCCAAAACCTGTCGCAACCTGGGTGTAATGCTAGATTGTAATATGACTATGTCTCATCAAGTTTCTAGCATTTGTAGATCTGTAAGATACCAACTTCGCAATATCGGCTTCATTAGAAAATATTTGAACCGATCTTCTACCGAAAAATTAGTCCATGCTTTGATATCCTCTATGCTCGATTTTGGAAACTCTGTCTTATTTAACTTACCACAAACTCAGCTCTCCATGCTACAGAGGCTTCAAAATGCGGCAGCACGCATCATTACACTATCCAAGAAGCACACTCACATCATCCCTATTTTGAGATCACTTCATTGGTTACCAGTCAAAGATCGCATTATTTCTTTTCATTGCATTCAGGGCGCTGCTCCTCAGTATAACATTGACTTACTCCATAATTACATCCCTGCTAGATCTCTACGCTCATCCAACTCCGGTTCTCCGATAATTCCAAGATTCACTACAATATGGGGCACACGTGCCTTTGGCCATGCTGCTCCCACCTTATGGAATAACTTACCTTCAGGCGTAAAAAATTGTTCTTCATCAGACTCCTTTAAAAGCAGTCTAAAAACTCACTTGTTTAAAGCGTCAATTTGATTACTCATTACATGTATTTGATATTTGTATGTCCTTTATCTCCTTCACTTTCTCTTCCTTCCGCGCCTAGAGCACTCTGCAGAGTGGATTTGGCGCTATATTAATCATATCAATTATTATTATCATTATCCTCACAAAGCAAACTATCTCTACTTACTAAATCAAGACTTCGCCTGAACTTAACACAGTGATGTAATACGGCATAACTGAATCCAATTAACTAGTTTTATTATATGTATATTGTCTGGGGTATCCTAACAGAGACGTCATGCATTAACCTAACGAACTTTTATACAAAATCGATGGGTATATAGAGACTCGAGCAAATATATTCCTTTCCTGACAAGCCCATAATTACAAAAAAAACAACAACAACAACAACAACAACACACACCTCAATTAGCATGTCCTGCATAAGTGTACCACATTTGGGAAGAAAACATAGAAGCATTCTCAAGTTACACCAAAATTTGTTAGAAAGTATTTAAAAACAAATTTTGAGAAAACTTCCATTGAAAGGAAGATATCATTTTCGAAAATACATGAAAAAGTTGCATCCGTCGTACTTTCAACACATATTTGACTTCAAAGTACAGGCAAATGTAGTTTCTAGCAATGCATGGACACAAAATTCGCTTCAAAGTAGATTATGTGAATATAGAGAGCAAAGCTAATGATATTCTAATGGTAGCTTTTTTTAGTATTTACAGAGCGATGGTTATTCGAAACAACTTGGAAAAGAGCAGAGGAAAGCAATTGATTGGTCATGTTCTTAAAGGAAGTTTATTCAAGAATGCAGATAAATTCCTTTCTAAAGAAGGAGTATACACGTACACTGTATTATCCACCAAAGGAATTAAAAGCGTACTTTTTTGTTCGTACGCTATTATAAAAAAAAAATAAAATGAAAAATAATGACGTGTAAATTTGTATTAAAACGTGCAGTAATGAATAAATGCTAAGGAGAGAATGAGGGAAAGTCTTGGGCGTCCTTTTCCTTTTATCCAGGCCAATTTTGTAGTGTTGAGGTAGGTATATAGTTTGAGACCCTACAATGGGTGATGTGCGCGAAAGGCAAAAGAAACAAACGTGTCTGGATTCCAGATATCTTTCTTTTTCACTTTATCCTACTTTGTTGTGGCAAAATTATAGATGACTATGGTGAAATAGAAAGTTGTCTGACCCCGAAATCATTGGATATGTAACATCATTATTTATGCTTGTACACCAATAGAGTAACATACAAGAAAAAAAAAGGGGGGGGGAGGGGACCCTCAACATGTTTTTCATTAGTATAGTATTGTTCGAATACGTATGAACACAAATGAATAGACAGCAAAATCATTTTTAATGGCAATTTTATCAAATTATAGGTTGAGAATTAACTTTTACGTAACACCGCATTAACGACAAATTAACGACTTAATAAATGGCTGCTATCTTGAATTTTTGTGTGGATGTTATTTTTGTTATGACACATTGGAAAAATTGATGACAAATTTCAAGCTTTTATCTCTTTTTGAAAGATACTTTCTGTTCAATCTTATCTGCTTCTTAACAATCTACTTTGATAGCGAACAGCGTCACCTACCACTTGGCATGATAAGTAACGGCTGTACTGTCACACATTTCCGGGCAAGCCTTGCGCGCGACTTGAAAAGAACAACTTTTTCTACACGCAGGTCCCCGCAGATAACCCGCACATGACAGTACCTAGTATGTATCTCGTCCGTAGTTACCCGGAGTTGCGCACGTAAGTCCTATTTACCCGCAGTCAAGTTTAGGCCCTGTCACACCTTTCTTGGCAAGCTACGCGGGTTTGTTACGTGTGGGGATTTTCCAGCACGCAGGACAATTTTTTGTTCCGGGTGAGTCGCGGGGGTTTGCCCGCAGAGGTACACGCAGAACACAAGTAGGAGGCCCTTATTGGCAGCACCTCGCAGGCAACTCCCACGCAGGTACTTCGCATTCCCCATATGTCGCTCGTAACTGAAAACGGGCCGGTTCCGAAGCTTTCACGCAGGACACACGGAATACACGCAAGTACCAGGTAAGTAGCACGCGTCTAGCAGGTAAGACGCAAGTACGGAACTCGCCAACATCCTTGTCCGCCCACAGAAAGTTCTCCTGCGTGCTGATAAATCCCTACTCGTTACAAGCCGGCGTTGCTTCCCAGAAAGGTGTGACAGGGCCTTTAGTTTCCTGGCACAACCCCCCCCCCCTTTTTTTTTTTGGGGGGGGGGGGGGGTCGAAAAGAAAGTCTGCGCCAAGACTACTATACGCACCACTGGCACCACTGGCGTAAACATTCTAAAGAGAATGAATGAGGAACCCACTAAAAAGCAAAGCTTGTAGGATGTGGGCTCCAAAAATATAACATAGGGTTTTAGTACAGTATATCAATGTCAGAAGTGACGTAACATGCAAAATACAAGATATCGAGAATATTACAAAGTTTACGGGATGTACAAAGTATAGTATGTAATGTTTATGATTAACTTATGGTATAAATACTAAGAAAAGTAGCAAGTTGATCAAACTAATGAAGTCATCCGAGCGAGGCATCATTTGAGTATGCATTTTTTTTTTCAAGTGATTACGGCAAAATAATTAAACATAGGATTTTAGAAAATTGGCTTTGAGATTTTTCTTAAAGAACTTGAGTGCAACCGAACCGAATCTAACTCATTCCAGAAAGAAGGGCCGGTCAATGTAATTGTCTTAAGGGCTAAAGCTGTACGAACAGGGGAAAATGCTAGGATTCACTGTGTCTTGTAGGGTAAGTATGAATATCACTGTTTTTCACAAACATTGAGGAAAATATACTAGGAAGGTCACCAGTATTCAACTTATACATGAAAATTCCAACATGATACAAATACAAATCAGAAATTTTTAACAATTTACTTGAAACAAACAATTCATCAGTGTGATAAAAAAATTGTGCTCGATTTATAATCCGCAAGGCCTTTTTCTGAACCAAAAATAACGAATCAATTTTAGTCTTTGAGCAATTCCCCCAGGCTAATATTCCGTAATTCAAGTAAGGTAATAATAAAGTTGTATAAAGAGAATGCAATATTGGCTTTAGGAAGAGATATTTCAGTTTGTGAATAATTCCAACATTCTTGCACAACAATTTACATCAATAATCAACATGTACCTTCCATGAAAGGTTACTGTCAATATAAATACCTAAAAATTTTGTTGAATCTATTTGATTTAACTGTAAACCGTTCATTAAAACTAAACCTGGAAGAGATTTTATTGTGTTGCTGAAAACCATATAATTGGTCTTATTTATGTTAAGCTACAATTTATTTTCCTGAATCCACTCAAACACCAAATTAAGTTCATTATTCAAAGAATCGAGCAAAACATAAGAATCTTAGTGAGAATAAAAGAGACTTGTATCATCTGCGAACAGAAGAAAAGACAGCAGAGAGGATGAGTTCCGGAAGTCATTGATGTATAAAATGAATAAAAGAGGACCTAAGAGGGAGCCCTGAGGAACACCACAACAAATCGAGTTTATATCAGATTCATGGTTATTTACGGAAACAAATTGAGTTCGACCGGTAAGATAACTTCTGAACCACTCCAAGGCCTTTCCACGAATACCGTAATGATTTAGTTTATACAAAAGAATTTCGTGATCTATTGTGTCAAAGGCCTTGGAGTAGTCCAGAAACAGACTGACTGTATGCGACTTTGTGTCTATAGCTCTTACAATTTTCTCAACCAGTAGTAATATAGCATGGGTGGTTGCATGTTTTTTCCGGAACCCGAATTGATTATCAGCTAAAATATCACATTCGTTTACAAATTTGATTAAACGATTATAAACCACCTTCTCAAGTAATTTAGAAAAGGACGACAGAAGCGATATTGGTCGATAATTTCCTAACTCATCCTCTCTGCCTTTCTTATAAATTGGGATAACTATAGCAATTTTCATTTTAATGGGCACAATACCAGTTAATAAAGATAAATTCAAAATGTGAACTAATGGTGATAGTATTTCGTTTACAGTACATTTCATGAGGTGATTAGAAATCCCATCATGACCTGTACTCTTCTTGGGGCTAAAAGAATTGACAATATCTAAGACCTCTGTTTCAAGTACTGGGAGAAAAAAATAAAGACTGTGGACTGGAATTTAGTAAGTAAGAATGAAAGGGTCTGTGTACAGATGAAATATTGCGGGCCAGATTCGGACCAATATTAACAAAAAAAAAAAAGAGTTTAATGCTTCCGCAATTTCCACATCTTATCATCTGTTAAATTCTTCCCTTCACAAAGGATATTATCAATAATACCCTTATTTACACGTTTATGAATAACACTATTTATTACATGCCAGGTAGCTTTTGCATCTGACTTGTGCTGTTCAAACAATAAAAGAACAAAAATAATCTTTTTTTGCTTTACGCAACAGGGACGTAAGAGTATTCCGATATTTAATGTACTTTGATTTATTCAAAGCTGTTTGTCCATATGCCTCCGGATTTTATAGAGAGATACATTCTCAACACAGTATACGTGTTTTGATGAAAAAAGGACTTGCTCTATAATGTGTCAAATATGTGCCTTAACATGAAGCCAAAATTGCCAAACAGGCATTCATGCATTCATACTACTAAAGATTGCAGAAAGGTACCGTGTATACTCTTTGGTATGGGAGTACTGATTTCACATAATATATGTCACTTAGAAACATCAGACACACATACAACACATAAAACACACACTCCAACACACACCCACACACCCACAACAAACACACACACTCACAACAAACACACACATACGCACACACACGTACACACCAAACCACTTTTTTTTTTCAAATTTCAACACGCACACAAACACACACACACACACACAATGCGTATGTGTGTGTTTGTTGTGAATGTGTGTGTTTTTTGGGGGTGTGTGTGAAAGTGTGTGTTGTATGTGTGCCTGATGTTTCTAAGTCACATATATTATGTGAAATCAGTACTCCCATGCCAAAGAGTATACACGGTACCTTTCTGCAATCTATGTAGTATGAATACATGAATGCCTGTTTGGCAATTTTGGCTTCATGTTAAGGCACATTATTTGACACATTAGAGCAAGTCCTTTTTTTCATCAAAACATGTATACTGTACGTGTTGAGAATGTATCTCTCTTATAAAATCCGGAGGCATATGGACAAATATCGATTTTCCTTAAAATTAGAATGATTTTTCCAACCCAACCCCACCTTCGAAGCTGTACTTTACGTGTATTACTATAGGCACTTCCGGGTTCAGGCTTCTGGGAGTCGACCTCTTTGCTAATGGCAGCGGGTCGTTCGATTGGCCCCACTTCTATATGCGAGCGCGCGCTCTATTACATATAGAACCTCTTTGGCTTCCTGCAAGTGGTGCGTGTAGTAGTCTTGGCGCGCGCAGACTTTTTTTTTTAACGTTTGTGCCAACTACTTAGTCAAACCTTTTCTGCGGGGTGGGTTGAACGAACTCCTTAATTAAGCCCCTTACAGGAATTAGCGCCTTGACTAAAATAAGTAAACCACGCAGCAATGAAATATAATTCAGTTTGTACTTTGTTTCTTTGTTGTGATTGCTAATTATAATTCATGTTATCCTAGCGTGACAGCATACATGGCATCATCATAATAATCTGTCAACCCTCCATTAACTGCCTTTTGTTTTATTATTGAAGGTGACTGCTATCCAAATTATTAAACATAGTGCACAGTGAAATGAAGAGGGATACGCGGAACAAGAGGTGACATATACAACGATTTAGTCATACACATTTTCCCTGAATGCTTATTTCTCTAACCGTTTTTTTATTGTAAATTTTCCGAGACGTTTTTTAATCAGCAATTTTCCCGTAATCAAACAAAATTGTGTGCCAGATCGTTGGACTTCGATTTTAGGAATAAAAAAGGTCCTCATGTGGAAAGGGAAACCCCCTCTCATTATCTCGCCATGGTAGATCGCTGCTGTTCTTTCACCATGCATGTTCCCAATTATTCATGGCCTTTTGTGTACCGTCGACACGATATATAATCAACCCTCGCCGCAACGATGATCTATAGTTTATAACCTCTTATATCTCTCTCCCACTCACTCTTTCCATACGATGTTACACACACGCAGTAAAACCTGTTAATGAATCAGAATGTGCACGATCGCTCTGGCATTTCCGTTTCTGTTGTTATCGTAAGTGGATGCATGCATAATTTGAAGATGTGAGCCTGTCGATATACAGTCTTCTTCCGGCATGGAAGTAGTGTGCCCTTTGATTCTAGAAGCTACCGTCACGCGTGGCGAAGGTTGTACAGTCATTGAGAGTGCAGTATAATCGCTTCACAAAACCAGTCCTCAATAGACATATTCTGTCTGCCCACCTGACAATGCCTGATGACATGTGAAGCTGTGCTACTCTACCATACCATCAACATGCATCTCAATGGGAATCTCACAGGCTTTAGACATTAGATATGCTGTACAAGAGTGTCAGACAACGCAGGTACACGTTGTCCATCAGAAGGTACGTGGAAGTGTATACTACAAAGCGTTTGGTTCGCGGATGAATTCAGCATTACGTGTCTCTTACGTGGTGGTATATTGTACATGACATCTAATTAGGTGATCCGAGTATCCTCTCGGATCACCTTCTGTATCTGTACTGATTCTTTCTTTATTTCTTTCTCCCCAAATGTTGTGCAGAGGTTAACTTAAAAAGTCCTCCGACTATCAAACTTACACCATATATGTATCATGTCATAAGGACGACGGATCTAATGTATCACTGTGATTAGTCAATCATGACGTTATAGTGACGTCATTATCTGAAATCTCTTTCTCATTCATATCTCATTGATGAAATGGAATTTTTCAATGAAATTTACATCACATATATTTCAGGTCAAGGTCTTTCTACTCATGTCTCAAAATTTAGCTCTACATTTAAAACGTACGCGTACGCGCGCATTGAAATGTTAAAGGTGCATGGTCCCGGTAGTGTAGAGGGCGCTGTTGATGATACTGCCGATCACCGTTAGCATTGGTATGAAGATTACCGAAGTTGAGCTGTCATCAAGAGTAAAGTGCGTAGGTGTTGCTAAGTAACGTTGCCTTCGTTGTCTTCTCTGCGCATCGCGCAGTCTTTAGTAATGCCAGGGTGCGTGCATATGTGCTTGTTATCATGACATCACAAAAGAAGTTTGCTAAAGCTGTCATCCCCCTCAGCCGAATCATGAGCCGAACTGTGATCGGACCACTGACTACAGTAGATTGGACTTCTTCGGACTCGGGGAAGTGGGCCAAAGAGTAAGCGCTAAAGAGGAGTCGATAGCTTAGGTATCTATAGGAAACTTGCGCCGTGCGCCCGTGTACGCATTATTTTAACTAAAACACCGGGACCATGCACCTTTGCAATTCTCCAATCGAGCTCAAAATTGTTTTGCACATGTTTCAGACCATTTGCAGCATTTCATAAAAAATCGACGGACGCGTACGCGCGCGCGCATATACGCACGCACAGCTCGTATGCAATAGAAATTCCCCGTTTTCTCACATGGATCGGATGTGTAAAATGTCAAGAAATAATTCTATTAAGTTTCAAGTCAATCCGACTCAATATGACGTCATACGGGCCCGTCAAAGTTGAAATTCCGCGCGCGCGTCAATGGCGATATACAGTGTGACTATGCCAAAAAACCGCCAATTTTAAAGCCGATTTTACTCGTCAGGATGGACCGTGGGTTGACGATGCTGGAAAAATGATTAAAAGATATCAAATTTCTCAATGAAATAAAAAGGACAAATTTTCAAAATGACGTCATCAAATTTCAAGTTCACTCAAGCGTATCTCACTTATCCTTGGCCAATTTTCACCCAAATTTCAGTAAGTTGTAGCTTATTGAATGTTATTTCAGCACCGTAATATCAAAATTTTGATTGGATGACGTCATCACCTCGTAAAAATAGATTGAATGTAACCTTGTCAAATTTGACCAGTTTACGTATTATCTCTATGGGAGTGCAGATTTTCTGGAAATGGAAATTGACATGACTGTCTTTATCGAGCACTAGCTCACTTACCCTTCGGTGAATTTCTCCCAGATTTTAATATGCTGTAGCTGAGACGTTGGGCTATCGTAAATGTGCCCTTTATTGTTCATTGGACGTCGGAATCACGTCGAAAAACTTGGTTGAAATTGGCACTTGGCTTCGATGTAGCATCATTTTGCTTGATACATAGAGCCTATGGGGGATGAAATAGGTCAGTGGATAGCGCATTGGACTTTTAATCTAAAGGTCCTGTGTTCGAGGCTCGCCCCTGCCAATTCTTTTGCTTTTTTTAAAACCCTTATATTTTTCTTTTTCTTCAGTAAGTCTTATTCTCCCTTCCTAACTTTATCTTTTTCTGATCTTTTTATACTTCTCCTTCAAATTTCTATGCCATGCCTTAACTTTCTTTCTCTTTCTTTCTTCCACTTTCTGTGCAACAGATCAAGAACAACAAGTCCTATCAACCCCATATTTTGCACATGTTTAGTTCATGTCACTAACATCATTTCATGAAATAACAACTACTTCCTCCGACACCATCTTGGATATGTAAATTAGGGTCAAAGGTCAAAAGTGTTAAATCCTGTATCTCCGTGAATACACGTCCTATCTTTCCGACATTTTGCACACGTAAGGATCATGTGGCAAAAATAATTTCACAAAATAACTTTTTGCTCAGATGCCATTTTGGATGTGTTTAGAGGGGTCAAAAAGTTCAAATATACTTCATTCTGTAACCATTAGTGTAAACATTAGTGTATATGGTTTCACCGCCATGTTTTGCACACACATGGGCCTCAATAGATGGATCATTTTGTAGAATATAAACGCTTTAGTCGGACGCCATTTTGGCTGTGCAAATAAGGTTCAAGGTCAAATATTCTTTATTTTGTATCTTGCTTACTAAATGCTCAATGGGGACCAGATTTTGTACATGACGTTTGTATGGACCATGTTACCT
The DNA here is from genome assembly GCF_964275005.1 of Diadema setosum. NCBI lineage: Eukaryota > Metazoa > Echinodermata > Echinoidea > Diadematoida > Diadematidae > Diadema > Diadema setosum. The sequence goes on from NC_092697.1 coordinate 17,124,818, forward strand.
AGATCATTTCATATAAAAACGACGTTTGACTCCATCTAGGGTGTGCGAGGTAAGGGTTGAGGGTCAAGACTACTTTGTACTATATCTTGGTAATTACATGCCCTATCACTCCCATATTTTGCAACCATTTAGCCCATGGCATATGGATCGTTACGTGAAATAACAACGTTCTAATCAGATGCCATCTCGGCTGTCTAAAGTAGAGTCAAGGATCAAACAAATTTCGTCTTGTATTCTGGTAAATACATAGCATATTGCACCATATTTTGAGCAAATATGGACCTTGTCAAGAGGATCATTTCACACGATTATGGCTTTTTCCTAAGACGCCATCTTGTATATCAAAATGAGGTTCATTTTGTCTCTTTGTTAACATATGCCCTTTCCATTTTAAATCTGTAGAGATGAAAGGTTTGATTCCCTTTTCTTCAATGATCATTGTTCTAGACTTTATTTTTTGTGTTTTGTAGGTCTCATTCCCCAACCTCCCTCTCTCTTTCTATACATTTTTGATTTTGAACTCGCGAAATTTAAGGTCTGCCCTTGACTTCCCCTACTTCCATTATACTCTTTTTTCCTTTCTTTTCCTTTTCTGTCACATGTGCTATATGGTATACAGAACCGAGACTCTATATCGGTCGATCATATCGATAAATAAACCAACCGTACTTTTTCTTCTTCTTCTCTTGTCACATGTGTTGCTGTACATTCAATAACCGAGGTTCAATATCGATAAACTATTCTATTGATTAAATCGTGCTGCCTTCATTCTTCTCTTCCTTGTGTTGTGAGTCGCCCTTGGGTATTTCACTTGCTGGTAGTCAGCCACGCAGTAAATCGTAGTAGTATATCTTATATCAAAGTTGTGTATTGTATTTTTTTTGGTCAAAATTATTGTCACCCCTAGACTGGTGTGATTCCAGTGTATGTTTGGCGGTATATGTTCTCCCAGTGACACGTCGATTTGCTTTGTATTGGGTCCAATTGATATGCTATTTGTTCTGCGTTGTATCATTATTGTCGTAAGTATTTGTGTACCTCTGTATATTTATTTTTTCTCTGTTTCCCAAATACGTAACTACACTTAAAATCGTGCAATAATTTGCCTAGCACTCACTTCGAATTACTATTTTGTGAATAACATTATGTTCCAGGTTGTAACGGAAATAGTCCATTTTATTTGATTCCGGGGAAGGTATATCAAAATTTCATTGCTGGGATTCCTATCATAGCTGCACATTAAATTTTGAATTATACTGTTAATTTGAATTCCTTTTCTGTACTCTTGCTGACTCCACAGACATATAACCTATAATGTGCTCCAATTTCCCCCTCCTTCGTTTCTGTAGTAAAACAATCATTCATTACTTCATTAGAATCCAGACAATTTAAGCACGCCGGGAGCTCCGCCATGCTACACGCATGATGTTGAGTCACGACTTGAGCTTTGCGTGCGTTTCTGTCTTGTTTTTGTGTATTGTAGCTTATGTTTTCATGTTTATGTTGTCGCTTGTCATGCATTTAATTAAGTTTCAATTCAGTCTCTATCCTATCTCTTCTCCTTTAACAGGTCCCGCTCTGCATATGCAAATGCATGTCATTTATGTTATAGGATATTACATCCTCTGTTCTGACTGTTATTATGGCACAGAATAATAATTTTGCTTTTCAATCTTTTAATGATGATGATTTCAATGACCTTCTTAGAATTATTCCTAAAGATCAGCAAACCAATAATCACTCCCCGAGTTTTGACAACCGTGCAGCAATTTCAGTCATTAGAGAATTTGAGCAATAATTTTGCATTGACGCATTTGAATATCAGAAGCTTAAATAGTAATTTTGATGATTTACAACTCTTATTAGATAATTCTACCCAATCCTCATTTTCTGTTATCGGGCTTACTGAGACATGGCTTACTCAAAATTCCCTTTTTTTTTTTTGCGCTCCCTGGTTATGATCTTATCACAAATAATAGAATCAATAAGGTAGGAGGAGGGGTTGCTTTTTGTATTAAATATGGTCTAGATTATTTTGTTCATACCGAAATTAATTCTATGAACGATATTATTGAATCTCTCATTATTGAAATAAATATGCCAAATTCCAGGAATATTTTGATTGCGATTATGTACAGACCCCCTAATTCCAACAGGAATTTGTTTTTAGAGTATTTGCAGGAGTTAACCCACAATCAAATCTTCATTAACAAAGATTGTTTTATAATTGGGGACTTTAACATAGACATCTCCAAAAAAAAAAAAAAAATGTCATTCGTTAAATGCCCCACAGGAATTTCTTGATATTATGCTTTCTGCCTCTTTCCTACCACTTATAACAAAACCAACGCGGGTTACAAACAGCATGTATTTATGAAAATTTTGAAGTCTTATTTAGATAAACGTGTTCCATTAGTGAAAGTTAAACATTCTGGTTATAAAAAAATCCCAGACTTCCATGGATAACAAAATCTCTTTTACGATCCATAAATCGAAAAAACAATTTGTATTACGCGGATAGAATTAAACACACCGAACAATCTCGTCGTAAATACACTACGTATAAAAATATTATCACAAGATTATTGCGTCATGAAAAAAAAAGAAGTATTATATGGATCATAATATATCCCTTTTTAAACATGATATGAATACGATTTGGAAATTGATTAATGGTGCTTTTTATAAAAATAATGATAAATCCCGAGTAACAAGTATTAAATTGGATGATGTTGAAATAACAGACTCAGTGTTAATAGCCGATACATTTCGTCATTATTTTTCCCAGGTTGGATATGACATTGCTAAAAATATCCCCACATCTCAAAAGAATTTTTATGAATTTCTCGCATTACCAAACTCTAAGTCATTTTTCTTTGATCCTGTCACTAGTTTTGAAATAAAAGATATTATTATGAATTTAGAAAAAAAAAATTCTGGACCTGATGGTATTGATAATATTATTCTAAAGAATATTAGTGAGAGTATAGTCGAACCATTAACTCATGTTTTTAATTTATCTTTAAGTAATGGTGTTGTTCCATTGGAAATGAAAATTGCCAAAGTGATCCCAATCTATCAGAAAGGTAATAAAGAAGATATTTGTAAAAACTATAGACCAATTTCTTTACTGTCTCCGATTTCTAAATTGTTAGAAAAAATTGTATATTCTAGCCTCCTTAAATTTTTTTTTGATTTGCTTAATATTATTTCTAACTATCAATTTGGATTCCGTAAAGAGCACAACACATCCCAAGCTATTTTATCCTTTGTTGAAAAAGTCGCTAAAGCCGTAGACCAACATTATCATACAGTGGGAGTTTTCCTGGACTTCTCCAAGGCCTTCGATACCATAGATCATGAAATACTTCTTTATAAATTGTGTCACTATGGTATCTGAGGGAAGGCCTTGGAGTGGTTCAGGAGCTACCTTACTGATCGCAAACAATTTGTTTTTTTTATCTGGTCAAAGTTCCATTAAAAGATCAGTCAGATGCGGTGTTCCCCAAGGCAGTTTACTTGGACCTCTTTTGTTCATAACGTATATAAATGATATGATAAATGTTTCTCACACTTTATCTTTTTTGTTGTTTGCAGATGATTCAGACGTATTTTTTTTCTCACATTCGGATCCCCACATTTTGGTGGATACATTTAATTCAGAACTTCAAAAGTTGCTTTATTGGATAAGATCAAACAAATTGTCTTTGAATTTTCTCAAAACTAAGTGTATGTTATTTAGTAATTTTTTGAATAGTCTTCCTAATAATACAGTTTTAGATGATACTGTTATAGATGTAGTTTCTTCAATGAAGTTTCTAGGATTGACAATTGATAATAAACTTTCGTGGAAGACACATATTGATAATATTTGTCATACAATATCTTGTAACATTGGTGTTATAAATAAAGTTAAGTTTTATTTTCCCATTCCCACCCTCCTTATGCTATATTCAACTTTGATTTTGCCTTATCTCAATTACGGTATCATAGCTTGGGGAAATACGCACTCAATGCATCTCGATAGACTGTTATGTCTCCAGAAAAAAAGCCCTGCGTATAATTTCCAATGTATTTTGCAGATCTCATACAGGCGTTTTATTTTTTGAAAATAAGATTTTAAAGGTAACTGATTTGTATAAGTATCATCTTGGTCAATTCATGTATAAATTCAGTAATAATTTATTACCTCCCACTTTTACTGGGACGTTTGTGAGAAACAACTGCTTCCACAGATACCCGACTCGTCATTCTAATGAATTTCATTTACCTTTAACCAGAACTATATTCACTCAATCCACATTTACTTTTGTTGGACCAAAATTTTGGAATAGTCTTAGTGATAACTTAAAAAGGGCCTCAAGTTTGAATTGTTTTAAAGTTAAGTTAAAGAATTTTGTTTTAGATATTTATGAAAATTCATTTGAACGTCATCATTAAATATATATATGTTATATATATTTTTTTTTCTCATTTAAATTGAAAAGAGAAAATTTTGTTGAATTTTTTAATGAATTACTGGAATATTCGCTTTCATTTTTCTCTTCATATTATGCGTATGGCTTAGCGGTTCCGTTCACTCTTCACTTCTTGTCTTCTCAATCGACATAGTTGTTTCTTTCTTCTACTCTCCAACCATATTATCTCTTCTTCCTCTTCTTCATCTCTCTGTCTTTTCTTTCCCGTTCTATCTTCTGCATGACAGCGACGTAGTGTTTGGATTTGTCTGGGTGTCTGTCCAGGGTTAGTAGGTTTTTAGTCGTAATTTGTGTAATTCATTTTTGTAAATTCAATTTCGAGTACAAAAGTAAAAGATCAGTGATATCTCATGTATATTTTGTTTCACTATGTTTGGGGGGAATGCAACCTACAAGCATTGCTTCTTCAGCATTCCTCCCCATCTCCTGCTTTCTCTAACCTTCAAAATGTTTTGTGCTTTTTTTCCACCCTATCATTTGTTTATCCTTAAATATCATTTCTCATATTTTGTAATTGTTGACACATATATGTATTGTTTTGTGTGAGAAAAAATGTATTTACAAGTTCTGTTGGAGATGAAAAAAAAAATAAATGAATGAATGAATGAATGAGAATCTCAGAAATCATTTTGTACATCGGATCACCTAATTTGTCAGTCTTGACAAATTCTCGCGTCTAGTTCAATATTTAGGTGATCCGATCGAGTATCCTCTCGGATCACCTTCTGTATCTGTAGGGATTCTTTCTTCTTCTTTCTTTCTTTATTTCTCCCCAAAAGTTGTGCAGAAATTAACTCAAAAAGTTCTTCGACTATCAATTTCAAACTTATATATGTATCATGTCCCAAAGACGACAGATCTAATGTATCATTGTGATTGGTCGACCGTGAGTCACTATGACGTCATTATCTAAAATCACATTTTCGTTCATATCTCAATGGAATGGAATTTCTCAATGAAATTTACGTCTCATATAGCTCAAATCAAGGCCTTATCACTCATATCTCAAAATTTATCTTGACACCAAAAACGTACACGTATGCGCGCGTTGAAATGTTGACATGCCCTAATCGAGCTCATTTTTTTTTTTTGCACACGTTTCAGATCATTTGGAGCATTTTTTGAAAAAATGAAAAAAAAAATGGACGGACGCTTTCCCTTTTTTTTTTACCTGGATCGGATGTATAAAATGTCAAGGAATAATTCTACCAAGTTTCAAAAGTCAATCTGAATCAATATGACGTCACACGGGCCCATCAAAGTTGAAATTCCGTGCGCGCGTCAGTGGCGATACACAGTGCATATATACCAAAAAACCGCTAATTTTATATCCCATTTAACTCGTCAGGATGGACGGTGACCCCCCCCCCCCATTTTCTTTACATATTCTGAAAGCAGGCGAGTTTTACATATCATTTCATGGATGCCCGATGCTGAAAAAGTGATTGAAAGATTTCAAATTCCTTAATGAAATAAAAAAGGTAAATTTTCAAAATGACGTCATCAAATTTCAAGTTCACTAGAGCGTATCTCACATATCCTATGCCGATTTTCACCCAGATTTCCGTATGCTGTAGCTTATTAAATGCTCTTTCAGTAACGTACATCAGAATTTTGATTGGCTGACGTCATCACCTCGTAAAGATGTATTGAAAGTAACCTTGTTACCTTGCACTAGCTCACTTACCCTACAGTGAATTTCTCCCAGATTTTGATATGTTGTAGCTGAGATTTTGGGCTATCGTTATTGTACCCTTTATTTTTCATTGGACGTCGGGATTACGTCAAAAAACTTGGTTGAAATTGGCACTTGGCTTCGATGTAGCGTCATTTTGCTTAAAGGGGCCCTGAAATCCAAATGCATGTTGATTAGTGTTGATTTATGATACCCTCAACATCACTTTTGCGGTAATATCTAGAAACATTTCATATATTTTTGACGACTTTTTCTTCTATTTTTCTTCAGATTACTTGGGAACGCCCACCAAAAATCCTTCCAAACGAATCAATGTTAATATTCTTGAGATGACCTCATGTGATAATCATTGCTAAAGTACTTTAATGTTTAACAAAAGACATTGGAATGCACCTTCCTCTCGACTCAGTATAACTTGCATGTTTGACTAACAAAAGACATGGCGAGGGAATAAATTTTCGGTTCTCTGGAAGAAGAGTTAAAAAAAAAAGTCCAGAGTTGAGGGACTCTGAGGCTTCAACCCCCCCCCCCAAGTTTGGTGAAAGTCCGTTGTGGGATTTTCAAAGAAAATGAAAACGGTAAAGGTTTATGCGTAGTTCATAGACATCGAGTTCATCTCCCATCGGTATAACGCAATACCGTACAAAGTATATGATTATTGAGGTGGGATTTTTCTTCAATTTGTCTCCTTCTAGGAATTCTTTAAGATCGCAACTGCTGATCTGTAATTTAACAAACATGTCAGAAAAAGGAACCACGGGACTCGAACCTGCCATCTACAACTAAAGAAAAAACACACCTCAATCTGCACTCCTCTATGTAATAATCTCTTGCTTATGGATTATGATTATTCTACATTTCCCGGCAGCGTTTGTACATTTCCCGTCACAATTGAACGTTTGCACATTTCCCGCTGATGACATTTTTGAGACTTGTACATACCGGCGAGACGTTTGTAAATTTCCCAGTGTGTGCACATTTCCCAGCGAGACGCTTTATACAAATCCCGAGTCCACTGCAGGCCTATTGCTAAGGTACGAGCGAAGAAGCGACCCAACCAAGGGCGACACGGCGCGAGGCGCCCCTAGGCTCTCGGCTGGACTCTTTTCATGCGACTCCATTCACTCAGCGCACTATCACAGCACAACTGGACAATGGAGTGGGCCGGGGTTAGATGTATCTATAGTAGTTCTTGGTTATGAGTGTAGAGACAATACTAATTGTACCCTTGCACAATTCGAAAATGTCACGTTTCTATAAAAGGTCACGAATTTCTATAGAGTTGTACACAAAAAGGATATAATGTAATATTCCTCCAAAAAGTACAACAGTATAGGTCCCCCATTTCATCAAATATGCATTCAAATTAATGAAAAGGGGTTCACGTTCAAGCAATTTTCAATTCAACGTTCTCTTCTCACGATTATGTTTGCTCTATTTGGTCCTACGTGTCACCAATACTTGTATCATGCTCATTCCACATCCATGAAAAGATAATATGAAGTGTACGAGAAGACGCGTTGCGGTAGTATAAACATATCGTCGTGCGCATGGCAGATTGTCGTTAGCGCGCTTCCCTGCGCCTGGCAGATTGTCGTTACAGCGTGGGAGTGCGCATGGCAGATTGTCGTTAGGGTGTGGGAGTGCGCGTAGGGTTAACAACATTCTGCCATGCGCACGGAAGTGCTCTAACAACAATCTGCCATGCGCACGGAGGCGCGCTAACGACAATCTGCCATGCGCACGACGATATATGAATGGATATAGGGTTTTGTTGATTTTGTTATTTATATATAAGTTTCCCCGCCCAATTTCATCAGATTTGCATTCGACTTAACAATGCGGTCATTCAAGTTCGAGTGAATTTGAATGATCGCCGAGATCTACATTCAAAGTGGTAAGTAGTTCATTCAATTCGATTTCATCTGCATGCGATTTCATGAGTTTCTCACGCAAGGGTGTAAAAAAGGGCATTCAAATTAAAAATGCAAGTGCAACACATTAAAATTCGCATCAGCACCGTCGTGGAGAGCGTTAAGGAATTCAAATTCACGATAAGGCAAACAATTACAAAGTATGGGCAATCTTTTTCTTTTTCGCTTTTATTCTTTGTAGTTACTCAGCTGTTTGAATCTGCAAACTTGATATACCTTGAAATGTGATTTTTGACTCATACGTTTGGCTAATAACTCGTATAACCCCACTTTCAACACATACATTTACACTTTATTCATACACTATATTTTAGCCACTGGTATACGTTATAGCTCTCCGAAGGTCCTCTCGACCGAGTCACATTCAGTCATCAATTCGAAAAGAAAGGGACTATTGGCAGAACCAAACGTTGTTCGAAGCCTGTTTTCAATACTTCAACTTAATTGGTAAGTCTTCAAATCGAAGAAATTTTGGGATTTCAAATTGACATTTACCCGCGATACTAATTCTGTCATGATCCTGAATGTTACAATGCGCAGCCCCATTACGCTATGCGTATGGGGCTGCTGGTCGCAGTTAGCTATGCGTACAATGGGCTGCACGCTGCTGGTCGCAGTCAGTGGTTTCGTACAATATTTATCGACGCTGTACGGCGACGGCTCTGGTACGAAACCATTATTGCATGATTACTAAGACATGAGAGCACTTTGG